>NW_027315724.1:912687-937687 GCF_026437365.1 Eucyclogobius newberryi
CTAACCCTAACCCTAACCCTAACCCTAACCCTAACCCTAACCCTAACCCTAACCCTAACCCTAACCCTAACCCTAACCCTAACCCTAACCCTAACCCTAACCCTAACCCTAACCCTAACCCTAACCCTAACCCTAACCCTAACCCTAACCCTAACCCTAACCCTAACCCTAACCCTAACCCTAACCCTAACCCTAACCCTAACCCTAACCCTAACCCTAACCCTAACCCTAACCCTAACCCTAACCCTAACCCTAACCCTAACCCTAACCCTAACCCTAACCCTAACCCTAACCCTAACCCTAACCCTAACCCTAACCCTAACCCTAACCCTAACCCTAACCCTAACCCTAACCCTAACCCTAACCCTAACCCTAACCCTAACCCTAACCCTAACCCTAACCCTAACCCTAACCCTAACCCTAGACCCTAACCCTAACCCTAACCCTAACCCTAACCCTAACCCTAACCCTAACCCTAACCCTAACCCTAACCCTAACCCTAACCCTAACCCTAACCCTAACCCTAACCCTAACCCTAACCCTAACCCTAACCCTAACCCTAACCCTAACCCTAACCCTAACCCTAACCCTAACCCTAACCCTAACCCTAACCCTAACCCTAACCCTAACCCTAACCCTAACCCTAACCCTAACCCTAACCCTAACCCTAACCCTAACCCTAACCCTAACCCTAACCCTAACCCTAACCCTAACCCTAACCCTAACCCTAACCCTAACCCTAACCCTAACCCTAACCCTAACCCTAACCCTAACCCTAACCCTAACCCTAACCCTAACCCTAACCCTAACCCTAACCCTAACCCTAACCCTAACCCTAACCCTAACCCTAACCCTAACCCTAACCCTAACCCTAACCCTAACCCTAACCCTAACCCTAACCCTAACCCTAACCCTAACCCTAACCCTAACCCTAACCCTAACCCTAACCCTAACCCTAACCCTAACCCTAACCCTAACCCTAACCCTAACCCTAACCCTAACCCTAACCCTAACCCTAACCCTAACCCTAACCCTAACCCTAACCCTAACCCTAACCCTAACCCTAACCCTAACCCTAACCCTAACCCTAACCCTAACCCTAACCCTAACCCTAACCCTAACCCTAACCCTAACCCTAACCCTAACCCTAACCCTAACCCTAACCCTAACCCTAACCCTAACCCTAACCCTAACCCTAACCCTAACCCTAACCCTAACCCTAACCCTAACCCTAACCCTAACCCTAACCCTAACCCTAACCCTAACCCTAACCCTAACCCTAACCCTAACCCTAACCCTAACCCTAACCCTAACCCTAACCCTAACCCTAACCCTAACCCTAACCCTAACCCTAACCCTAACCCTAACCCTAACCCTAACCCTAACCCTAACCCTAACCCTAACCCTAACCCTAACCCTAACCCTAACCCTAACCCTAACCCTAACCCTAACCCTAACCCTAACCCTAACCCTAACCCTAACCCTAACCCTAACCCTAACCCTAACCCTAACCCTAACCCTAACCCTAACCCTAACCCTAACCCTAACCCTAACCCTAACCCTAACCCTAACCCTAACCCTAACCCTAACCCTAACCCTAACCCTAACCCTAACCCTAACCCTAACCCTAACCCTAACCCTAACCCTAACCCTAACCCTAACCCTAACCCTAACCCTAACCCTAACCCTAACCCTAACCCTAACCCTAACCCTAACCCTAACCCTAACCCTAACCCTAACCCTAACCCTAACCCTAACCCTAACCCTAACCCTAACCCTAACCCTAACCCTAACCCTAACCCTAACCCTAACCCTAACCCTAACCCTAACCCTAACCCTAACCCTAACCCTAACCCTAACCCTAACCCTAACCCTAACCCTAACCCTAACCCTAACCCTAACCCTAACCCTAACCCTAACCCTAACCCTAACCCTAACCCTAACCCTAACCCTAACCCTAACCCTAACCCTAACCCTAACCCTAACCCTAACCCTAACCCTAACCCTAACCCTAACCCTAACCCTAACCCTAACCCTAACCCTAACCCTAACCCTAACCCTAACCCTAACCCTAACCCTAACCCTAACCCTAACCCTAACCCTAACCCTAACCCTAACCCTAACCCTAACCCTAACCCTAACCCTAACCCTAACCCTAACCCTAACCCTAACCCTAACCCTAACCCTAACCCTAACCCTAACCCTAACCCTAACCCTAACCCTAACCCTAACCCTAACCCTAACCCTAACCCTAACCCTAACCCTAACCCTAACCCTAACCCTAACCCTAACCCTAACCCTAACCCTAACCCTAACCCTAACCCTAACCCTAACCCTAACCCTAACCCTAACCCTAACCCTAACCCTAACCCTAACCCTAACCCTAACCCTAACCCTAACCCTAACCCTAACCCTAACCCTAACCCTAACCCTAACCCTAACCCTAACCCTAACCCTAACCCTAACCCTAACCCTAACCCTAACCCTAACCCTAACCCTAACCCTAACCCTAACCCTAACCCTAACCCTAACCCTAACCCTAACCCTAACCCTAACCCTAACCCTAACCCTAACCCTAACCCTAACCCTAACCCTAACCCTAACCCTAACCCTAACCCTAACCCTAACCCTAACCCTAACCCTAACCCTAACCCTAACCCTAACCCTAACCCTAACCCTAACCCTAACCCTAACCCTAACCCTAACCCTAACCCTAACCCTAACCCTAACCCTAACCCTAACCCTAACCCTAACCCTAACCCTAACCCTAACCCTAACCCTAACCCTAACCCTAACCCTAACCCTAACCCTAACCCTAACCCTAACCCTAACCCTAACCCTAACCCTAACCCTAACCCTAACCCTAACCCTAACCCTAACCCTAACCCTAACCCTAACCCTAACCCTAACCCTAACCCTAACCCTAACCCTAACCCTAACCCTAACCCTAACCCTAACCCTAACCCTAACCCTAACCCTAACCCTAACCCTAACCCTAACCCTAACCCTAACCCTAACCCTAACCCTAACCCTAACCCTAACCCTAACCCTAACCCTAACCCTAACCCTAACCCTAACCCTAACCCTAACCCTAACCCTAACCCTAACCCTAACCCTAACCCTAACCCTAACCCTAACCCTAACCCTAACCCTAACCCTAACCCTAACCCTAACCCTAACCCTAACCCTAACCCTAACCCTAACCCTAACCCTAACCCTAACCCTAACCCTAACCCTAACCCTAACCCTAACCCTAACCCTAACCCTAACCCTAACCCTAACCCTAACCCTAACCCTAACCCTAACCCTAACCCTAACCCTAACCCTAACCCTAACCCTAACCCTAACCCTAACCCTAACCCTAACCCTAACCCTAACCCTAACCCTAACCCTAACCCTAACCCTAACCCTAACCCTAACCCTAACCCTAACCCTAACCCTAACCCTAACCCTAACCCTAACCCTAACCCTAACCCTAACCCTAACCCTAACCCTAACCCTAACCCTAACCCTAACCCTAACCCTAACCCTAACCCTAACCCTAACCCTAACCCTAACCCTAACCCTAACCCTAACCCTAACCCTAACCCTAACCCTAACCCTAACCCTAACCCTAACCCTAACCCTAACCCTAACCCTAACCCTAACCCTAACCCTAACCCTAACCCTAACCCTAACCCTAACCCTAACCCTAACCCTAACCCTAACCCTAACCCTAACCCTAACCCTAACCCTAACCCTAACCCTAACCCTAACCCTAACCCTAACCCTAACCCTAACCCTAACCCTAACCCTAACCCTAACCCTAACCCTAACCCTAACCCTAACCCTAACCCTAACCCTAACCCTAACCCTAACCCTAACCCTAACCCTAACCCTAACCCTAACCCTAACCCTAACCCTAACCCTAACCCTAACCCTAACCCTAACCCTAACCCTAACCCTAACCCTAACCCTAACCCTAACCCTAACCCTAACCCTAACCCTAACCCTAACCCTAACCCTAACCCTAACCCTAACCCTAACCCTAACCCTAACCCTAACCCTAACCCTAACCCTAACCCTAACCCTAACCCTAACCCTAACCCTAACCCTAACCCTAACCCTAACCCTAACCCTAACCCTAACCCTAACCCTAACCCTAACCCTAACCCTAACCCTAACCCTAACCCTAACCCTAACCCTAACCCTAACCCTAACCCTAACCCTAACCCTAACCCTAACCCTAACCCTAACCCTAACCCTAACCCTAACCCTAACCCTAACCCTAACCCTAACCCTAACCCTAACCCTAACCCTAACCCTAACCCTAACCCTAACCCTAACCCTAACCCTAACCCTAACCCTAACCCTAACCCTAACCCTAACCCTAACCCTAACCCTAACCCTAACCCTAACCCTAACCCTAACCCTAACCCTAACCCTAACCCTAACCCTAACCCTAACCCTAACCCTAACCCTAACCCTAACCCTAACCCTAACCCTAACCCTAACCCTAACCCTAACCCTAACCCTAACCCTAACCCTAACCCTAACCCTAACCCTAACCCTAACCCTAACCCTAACCCTAACCCTAACCCTAACCCTAACCCTAACCCTAACCCTAACCCTAACCCTAACCCTAACCCTAACCCTAACCCTAACCCTAACCCTAACCCTAACCCTAACCCTAACCCTAACCCTAACCCTAACCCTAACCCTAACCCTAACCCTAACCCTAACCCTAACCCTAACCCTAACCCTAACCCTAACCCTAACCCTAACCCTAACCCTAACCCTAACCCTAACCCTAACCCTAACCCTAACCCTAACCCTAACCCTAACCCTAACCCTAACCCTAACCCTAACCCTAACCCTAACCCTAACCCTAACCCTAACCCTAACCCTAACCCTAACCCTAACCCTAACCCTAACCCTAACCCTAACCCTAACCCTAACCCTAACCCTAACCCTAACCCTAACCCTAACCCTAACCCTAACCCTAACCCTAACCCTAACCCTAACCCTAACCCTAACCCTAACCCTAACCCTAACCCTAACCCTAACCCTAACCCTAACCCTAACCCTAACCCTAACCCTAACCCTAACCCTAACCCTAACCCTAACCCTAACCCTAACCCTAACCCTAACCCTAACCCTAACCCTAACCCTAACCCTAACCCTAACCCTAACCCTAACCCTAACCCTAACCCTAACCCTAACCCTAACCCTAACCCTAACCCTAACCCTAACCCTAACCCTAACCCTAACCCTAACCCTAACCCTAACCCTAACCCTAACCCTAACCCTAACCCTAACCCTAACCCTAACCCTAACCCTAACCCTAACCCTAACCCTAACCCTAACCCTAACCCTAACCCTAACCCTAACCCTAACCCTAACCCTAACCCTAACCCTAACCCTAACCCTAACCCTAACCCTAACCCTAACCCTAACCCTAACCCTAACCCTAACCCTAACCCTAACCCTAACCCTAACCCTAACCCTAACCCTAACCCTAACCCTAACCCTAACCCTAACCCTAACCCTAACCCTAACCCTAACCCTAACCCTAACCCTAACCCTAACCCTAACCCTAACCCTAACCCTAACCCTAACCCTAACCCTAACCCTAACCCTAACCCTAACCCTAACCCTAACCCTAACCCTAACCCTAACCCTAACCCTAACCCTAACCCTAACCCTAACCCTAACCCTAACCCTAACCCTAACCCTAACCCTAACCCTAACCCTAACCCTAACCCTAACCCTAACCCTAACCCTAACCCTAACCCTAACCCTAACCCTAACCCTAACCCTAACCCTAACCCTAACCCTAACCCTAACCCTAACCCTAACCCTAACCCTAACCCTAACCCTAACCCTAACCCTAACCCTAACCCTAACCCTAACCCTAACCCTAACCCTAACCCTAACCCTAACCCTAACCCTAACCCTAACCCTAACCCTAACCCTAACCCTAACCCTAACCCTAACCCTAACCCTAACCCTAACCCTAACCCTAACCCTAACCCTAACCCTAACCCTAACCCTAACCCTAACCCTAACCCTAACCCTAACCCTAACCCTAACCCTAACCCTAACCCTAACCCTAACCCTAACCCTAACCCTAACCCTAACCCTAACCCTAACCCTAACCCTAACCCTAACCCTAACCCTAACCCTAACCCTAACCCTAACCCTAACCCTAACCCTAACCCTAACCCTAACCCTAACCCTAACCCTAACCCTAACCCTAACCCTAACCCTAACCCTAACCCTAACCCTAACCCTAACCCTAACCCTAACCCTAACCCTAACCCTAACCCTAACCCTAACCCTAACCCTAACCCTAACCCTAACCCTAACCCTAACCCTAACCCTAACCCTAACCCTAACCCTAACCCTAACCCTAACCCTAACCCTAACCCTAACCCTAACCCTAACCCTAACCCTAACCCTAACCCTAACCCTAACCCTAACCCTAACCCTAACCCTAACCCTAACCCTAACCCTAACCCTAACCCTAACCCTAACCCTAACCCTAACCCTAACCCTAACCCTAACCCTAACCCTAACCCTAACCCTAACCCTAACCCTAACCCTAACCCTAACCCTAACCCTAACCCTAACCCTAACCCTAACCCTAACCCTAACCCTAACCCTAACCCTAACCCTAACCCTAACCCTAACCCTAACCCTAACCCTAACCCTAACCCTAACCCTAACCCTAACCCTAACCCTAACCCTAACCCTAACCCTAACCCTAACCCTAACCCTAACCCTAACCCTAACCCTAACCCTAACCCTAACCCTAACCCTAACCCTAACCCTAACCCTAACCCTAACCCTAACCCTAACCCTAACCCTAACCCTAACCCTAACCCTAACCCTAACCCTAACCCTAACCCTAACCCTAACCCTAACCCTAACCCTAACCCTAACCCTAACCCTAACCCTAACCCTAACCCTAACCCTAACCCTAACCCTAACCCTAACCCTAACCCTAACCCTAACCCTAACCCTAACCCTAACCCTAACCCTAACCCTAACCCTAACCCTAACCCTAACCCTAACCCTAACCCTAACCCTAACCCTAACCCTAACCCTAACCCTAACCCTAACCCTAACCCTAACCCTAACCCTAACCCTAACCCTAACCCTAACCCTAACCCTAACCCTAACCCTAACCCTAACCCTAACCCTAACCCTAACCCTAACCCTAACCCTAACCCTAACCCTAACCCTAACCCTAACCCTAACCCTAACCCTAACCCTAACCCTAACCCTAACCCTAACCCTAACCCTAACCCTAACCCTAACCCTAACCCTAACCCTAACCCTAACCCTAACCCTAACCCTAACCCTAACCCTAACCCTAACCCTAACCCTAACCCTAACCCTAACCCTAACCCTAACCCTAACCCTAACCCTAACCCTAACCCTAACCCTAACCCTAACCCTAACCCTAACCCTAACCCTAACCCTAACCCTAACCCTAACCCTAACCCTAACCCTAACCCTAACCCTAACCCTAACCCTAACCCTAACCCTAACCCTAACCCTAACCCTAACCCTAACCCTAACCCTAACCCTAACCCTAACCCTAACCCTAACCCTAACCCTAACCCTAACCCTAACCCTAACCCTAACCCTAACCCTAACCCTAACCCTAACCCTAACCCTAACCCTAACCCTAACCCTAACCCTAACCCTAACCCTAACCCTAACCCTAACCCTAACCCTAACCCTAACCCTAACCCTAACCCTAACCCTAACCCTAACCCTAACCCTAACCCTAACCCTAACCCTAACCCTAACCCTAACCCTAACCCTAACCCTAACCCTAACCCTAACCCTAACCCTAACCCTAACCCTAACCCTAACCCTAACCCTAACCCTAACCCTAACCCTAACCCTAACCCTAACCCTAACCCTAACCCTAACCCTAACCCTAACCCTAACCCTAACCCTAACCCTAACCCTAACCCTAACCCTAACCCTAACCCTAACCCTAACCCTAACCCTAACCCTAACCCTAACCCTAACCCTAACCCTAACCCTAACCCTAACCCTAACCCTAACCCTAACCCTAACCCTAACCCTAACCCTAACCCTAACCCTAACCCTAACCCTAACCCTAACCCTAACCCTAACCCTAACCCTAACCCTAACCCTAACCCTAACCCTAACCCTAACCCTAACCCTAACCCTAACCCTAACCCTAACCCTAACCCTAACCCTAACCCTAACCCTAACCCTAACCCTAACCCTAACCCTAACCCTAACCCTAACCCTAACCCTAACCCTAACCCTAACCCTAACCCTAACCCTAACCCTAACCCTAACCCTAACCCTAACCCTAACCCTAACCCTAACCCTAACCCTAACCCTAACCCTAACCCTAACCCTAACCCTAACCCTAACCCTAACCCTAACCCTAACCCTAACCCTAACCCTAACCCTAACCCTAACCCTAACCCTAACCCTAACCCTAACCCTAACCCTAACCCTAACCCTAACCCTAACCCTAACCCTAACCCTAACCCTAACCCTAACCCTAACCCTAACCCTAACCCTAACCCTAACCCTAACCCTAACCCTAACCCTAACCCTAACCCTAACCCTAACCCTAACCCTAACCCTAACCCTAACCCTAACCCTAACCCTAACCCTAACCCTAACCCTAACCCTAACCCTAACCCTAACCCTAACCCTAACCCTAACCCTAACCCTAACCCTAACCCTAACCCTAACCCTAACCCTAACCCTAACCCTAACCCTAACCCTAACCCTAACCCTAACCCTAACCCTAACCCTAACCCTAACCCTAACCCTAACCCTAACCCTAACCCTAACCCTAACCCTAACCCTAACCCTAACCCTAACCCTAACCCTAACCCTAACCCTAACCCTAACCCTAACCCTAACCCTAACCCTAACCCTAACCCTAACCCTAACCCTAACCCTAACCCTAACCCTAACCCTAACCCTAACCCTAACCCTAACCCTAACCCTAACCCTAACCCTAACCCTAACCCTAACCCTAACCCTAACCCTAACCCTAACCCTAACCCTAACCCTAACCCTAACCCTAACCCTAACCCTAACCCTAACCCTAACCCTAACCCTAACCCTAACCCTAACCCTAACCCTAACCCTAACCCTAACCCTAACCCTAACCCTAACCCTAACCCTAACCCTAACCCTAACCCTAACCCTAACCCTAACCCTAACCCTAACCCTAACCCTAACCCTAACCCTAACCCTAACCCTAACCCTAACCCTAACCCTAACCCTAACCCTAACCCTAACCCTAACCCTAACCCTAACCCTAACCCTAACCCTAACCCTAACCCTAACCCTAACCCTAACCCTAACCCTAACCCTAACCCTAACCCTAACCCTAACCCTAACCCTAACCCTAACCCTAACCCTAACCCTAACCCTAACCCTAACCCTAACCCTAACCCTAACCCTAACCCTAACCCTAACCCTAACCCTAACCCTAACCCTAACCCTAACCCTAACCCTAACCCTAACCCTAACCCTAACCCTAACCCTAACCCTAACCCTAACCCTAACCCTAACCCTAACCCTAACCCTAACCCTAACCCTAACCCTAACCCTAACCCTAACCCTAACCCTAACCCTAACCCTAACCCTAACCCTAACCCTAACCCTAACCCTAACCCTAACCCTAACCCTAACCCTAACCCTAACCCTAACCCTAACCCTAACCCTAACCCTAACCCTAACCCTAACCCTAACCCTAACCCTAACCCTAACCCTAACCCTAACCCTAACCCTAACCCTAACCCTAACCCTAACCCTAACCCTAACCCTAACCCTAACCCTAACCCTAACCCTAACCCTAACCCTAACCCTAACCCTAACCCTAACCCTAACCCTAACCCTAACCCTAACCCTAACCCTAACCCTAACCCTAACCCTAACCCTAACCCTAACCCTAACCCTAACCCTAACCCTAACCCTAACCCTAACCCTAACCCTAACCCTAACCCTAACCCTAACCCTAACCCTAACCCTAACCCTAACCCTAACCCTAACCCTAACCCTAACCCTAACCCTAACCCTAACCCTAACCCTAACCCTAACCCTAACCCTAACCCTAACCCTAACCCTAACCCTAACCCTAACCCTAACCCTAACCCTAACCCTAACCCTAACCCTAACCCTAACCCTAACCCTAACCCTAACCCTAACCCTAACCCTAACCCTAACCCTAACCCTAACCCTAACCCTAACCCTAACCCTAACCCTAACCCTAACCCTAACCCTAACCCTAACCCTAACCCTAACCCTAACCCTAACCCTAACCCTAACCCTAACCCTAACCCTAACCCTAACCCTAACCCTAACCCTAACCCTAACCCTAACCCTAACCCTAACCCTAACCCTAACCCTAACCCTAACCCTAACCCTAACCCTAACCCTAACCCTAACCCTAACCCTAACCCTAACCCTAACCCTAACCCTAACCCTAACCCTAACCCTAACCCTAACCCTAACCCTAACCCTAACCCTAACCCTAACCCTAACCCTAACCCTAACCCTAACCCTAACCCTAACCCTAACCCTAACCCTAACCCTAACCCTAACCCTAACCCTAACCCTAACCCTAACCCTAACCCTAACCCTAACCCTAACCCTAACCCTAACCCTAACCCTAACCCTAACCCTAACCCTAACCCTAACCCTAACCCTAACCCTAACCCTAACCCTAACCCTAACCCTAACCCTAACCCTAACCCTAACCCTAACCCTAACCCTAACCCTAACCCTAACCCTAACCCTAACCCTAACCCTAACCCTAACCCTAACCCTAACCCTAACCCTAACCCTAACCCTAACCCTAACCCTAACCCTAACCCTAACCCTAACCCTAACCCTAACCCTAACCCTAACCCTAACCCTAACCCTAACCCTAACCCTAACCCTAACCCTAACCCTAACCCTAACCCTAACCCTAACCCTAACCCTAACCCTAACCCTAACCCTAACCCTAACCCTAACCCTAACCCTAACCCTAACCCTAACCCTAACCCTAACCCTAACCCTAACCCTAACCCTAACCCTAACCCTAACCCTAACCCTAACCCTAACCCTAACCCTAACCCTAACCCTAACCCTAACCCTAACCCTAACCCTAACCCTAACCCTAACCCTAACCCTAACCCTAACCCTAACCCTAACCCTAACCCTAACCCTAACCCTAACCCTAACCCTAACCCTAACCCTAACCCTAACCCTAACCCTAACCCTAACCCTAACCCTAACCCTAACCCTAACCCTAACCCTAACCCTAACCCTAACCCTAACCCTAACCCTAACCCTAACCCTAACCCTAACCCTAACCCTAACCCTAACCCTAACCCTAACCCTAACCCTAACCCTAACCCTAACCCTAACCCTAACCCTAACCCTAACCCTAACCCTAACCCTAACCCTAACCCTAACCCTAACCCTAACCCTAACCCTAACCCTAACCCTAACCCTAACCCTAACCCTAACCCTAACCCTAACCCTAACCCTAACCCTAACCCTAACCCTAACCCTAACCCTAACCCTAACCCTAACCCTAACCCTAACCCTAACCCTAACCCTAACCCTAACCCTAACCCTAACCCTAACCCTAACCCTAACCCTAACCCTAACCCTAACCCTAACCCTAACCCTAACCCTAACCCTAACCCTAACCCTAACCCTAACCCTAACCCTAACCCTAACCCTAACCCTAACCCTAACCCTAACCCTAACCCTAACCCTAACCCTAACCCTAACCCTAACCCTAACCCTAACCCTAACCCTAACCCTAACCCTAACCCTAACCCTAACCCTAACCCTAACCCTAACCCTAACCCTAACCCTAACCCTAACCCTAACCCTAACCCTAACCCTAACCCTAACCCTAACCCTAACCCTAACCCTAACCCTAACCCTAACCCTAACCCTAACCCTAACCCTAACCCTAACCCTAACCCTAACCCTAACCCTAACCCTAACCCTAACCCTAACCCTAACCCTAACCCTAACCCTAACCCTAACCCTAACCCTAACCCTAACCCTAACCCTAACCCTAACCCTAACCCTAACCCTAACCCTAACCCTAACCCTAACCCTAACCCTAACCCTAACCCTAACCCTAACCCTAACCCTAACCCTAACCCTAACCCTAACCCTAACCCTAACCCTAACCCTAACCCTAACCCTAACCCTAACCCTAACCCTAACCCTAACCCTAACCCTAACCCTAACCCTAACCCTAACCCTAACCCTAACCCTAACCCTAACCCTAACCCTAACCCTAACCCTAACCCTAACCCTAACCCTAACCCTAACCCTAACCCTAACCCTAACCCTAACCCTAACCCTAACCCTAACCCTAACCCTAACCCTAACCCTAACCCTAACCCTAACCCTAACCCTAACCCTAACCCTAACCCTAACCCTAACCCTAACCCTAACCCTAACCCTAACCCTAACCCTAACCCTAACCCTAACCCTAACCCTAACCCTAACCCTAACCCTAACCCTAACCCTAACCCTAACCCTAACCCTAACCCTAACCCTAACCCTAACCCTAACCCTAACCCTAACCCTAACCCTAACCCTAACCCTAACCCTAACCCTAACCCTAACCCTAACCCTAACCCTAACCCTAACCCTAACCCTAACCCTAACCCTAACCCTAACCCTAACCCTAACCCTAACCCTAACCCTAACCCTAACCCTAACCCTAACCCTAACCCTAACCCTAACCCTAACCCTAACCCTAACCCTAACCCTAACCCTAACCCTAACCCTAACCCTAACCCTAACCCTAACCCTAACCCTAACCCTAACCCTAACCCTAACCCTAACCCTAACCCTAACCCTAACCCTAACCCTAACCCTAACCCTAACCCTAACCCTAACCCTAACCCTAACCCTAACCCTAACCCTAACCCTAACCCTAACCCTAACCCTAACCCTAACCCTAACCCTAACCCTAACCCTAACCCTAACCCTAACCCTAACCCTAACCCTAACCCTAACCCTAACCCTAACCCTAACCCTAACCCTAACCCTAACCCTAACCCTAACCCTAACCCTAACCCTAACCCTAACCCTAACCCTAACCCTAACCCTAACCCTAACCCTAACCCTAACCCTAACCCTAACCCTAACCCTAACCCTAACCCTAACCCTAACCCTAACCCTAACCCTAACCCTAACCCTAACCCTAACCCTAACCCTAACCCTAACCCTAACCCTAACCCTAACCCTAACCCTAACCCTAACCCTAACCCTAACCCTAACCCTAACCCTAACCCTAACCCTAACCCTAACCCTAACCCTAACCCTAACCCTAACCCTAACCCTAACCCTAACCCTAACCCTAACCCTAACCCTAACCCTAACCCTAACCCTAACCCTAACCCTAACCCTAACCCTAACCCTAACCCTAACCCTAACCCTAACCCTAACCCTAACCCTAACCCTAACCCTAACCCTAACCCTAACCCTAACCCTAACCCTAACCCTAACCCTAACCCTAACCCTAACCCTAACCCTAACCCTAACCCTAACCCTAACCCTAACCCTAACCCTAACCCTAACCCTAACCCTAACCCTAACCCTAACCCTAACCCTAACCCTAACCCTAACCCTAACCCTAACCCTAACCCTAACCCTAACCCTAACCCTAACCCTAACCCTAACCCTAACCCTAACCCTAACCCTAACCCTAACCCTAACCCTAACCCTAACCCTAACCCTAACCCTAACCCTAACCCTAACCCTAACCCTAACCCTAACCCTAACCCTAACCCTAACCCTAACCCTAACCCTAACCCTAACCCTAACCCTAACCCTAACCCTAACCCTAACCCTAACCCTAACCCTAACCCTAACCCTAACCCTAACCCTAACCCTAACCCTAACCCTAACCCTAACCCTAACCCTAACCCTAACCCTAACCCTAACCCTAACCCTAACCCTAACCCTAACCCTAACCCTAACCCTAACCCTAACCCTAACCCTAACCCTAACCCTAACCCTAACCCTAACCCTAACCCTAACCCTAACCCTAACCCTAACCCTAACCCTAACCCTAACCCTAACCCTAACCCTAACCCTAACCCTAACCCTAACCCTAACCCTAACCCTAACCCTAACCCTAACCCTAACCCTAACCCTAACCCTAACCCTAACCCTAACCCTAACCCTAACCCTAACCCTAACCCTAACCCTAACCCTAACCCTAACCCTAACCCTAACCCTAACCCTAACCCTAACCCTAACCCTAACCCTAACCCTAACCCTAACCCTAACCCTAACCCTAACCCTAACCCTAACCCTAACCCTAACCCTAACCCTAACCCTAACCCTAACCCTAACCCTAACCCTAACCCTAACCCTAACCCTAACCCTAACCCTAACCCTAACCCTAACCCTAACCCTAACCCTAACCCTAACCCTAACCCTAACCCTAACCCTAACCCTAACCCTAACCCTAACCCTAACCCTAACCCTAACCCTAACCCTAACCCTAACCCTAACCCTAACCCTAACCCTAACCCTAACCCTAACCCTAACCCTAACCCTAACCCTAACCCTAACCCTAACCCTAACCCTAACCCTAACCCTAACCCTAACCCTAACCCTAACCCTAACCCTAACCCTAACCCTAACCCTAACCCTAACCCTAACCCTAACCCTAACCCTAACCCTAACCCTAACCCTAACCCTAACCCTAACCCTAACCCTAACCCTAACCCTAACCCTAACCCTAACCCTAACCCTAACCCTAACCCTAACCCTAACCCTAACCCTAACCCTAACCCTAACCCTAACCCTAACCCTAACCCTAACCCTAACCCTAACCCTAACCCTAACCCTAACCCTAACCCTAACCCTAACCCTAACCCTAACCCTAACCCTAACCCTAACCCTAACCCTAACCCTAACCCTAACCCTAACCCTAACCCTAACCCTAACCCTAACCCTAACCCTAACCCTAACCCTAACCCTAACCCTAACCCTAACCCTAACCCTAACCCTAACCCTAACCCTAACCCTAACCCTAACCCTAACCCTAACCCTAACCCTAACCCTAACCCTAACCCTAACCCTAACCCTAACCCTAACCCTAACCCTAACCCTAACCCTAACCCTAACCCTAACCCTAACCCTAACCCTAACCCTAACCCTAACCCTAACCCTAACCCTAACCCTAACCCTAACCCTAACCCTAACCCTAACCCTAACCCTAACCCTAACCCTAACCCTAACCCTAACCCTAACCCTAACCCTAACCCAACCCTAACCCTAACCCTAACCCTAACCCTAACCCTAACCCTGATTTGGGGAACGTATTCATAAGCTACTTAGTGCAAACAAGTGCTTTACAGGGTACGATTCCGTGTGCACTTCTGCCCGTTTACAACGGTAATGTTCAATTATCCTACTACTAATTAGTATGCACGGGGCGTGCATGAGGAGGAGTGCGTTAGTGAGTGTTTGGAATCGGGCGAGCACCTCGCGCTCGAGACGTGAAAGCCTTTGCACGGCCTTACAAAACTAATAGGCTTCTCGCCAGCTTGTGGCGCTTGGGCCTAATAATAAGGCTTTAATAAGGATTTTTGGCGCGCAATCTGAGTCTAATTTCCTCGTAGCGTGGACAGCCGAGTAGTTCTGCCTCGTTCCCATAGCAGCACGTTTCCATGGCTGCACATGCGTGGTTCATATGCTGGTGTGCGTTTAGTGAGTTCCTTCAGTTACAGCACAAACATGACACAGAGAAAGACTGTGAGATGATGCGATCGCGCTGATGAACAAACACACGTGTAGAGGCGGGGCTGTAGAGTAGAGGCGGGGCTGTAGAGGCGGGGCTGTAGAGGCGGGGCTGTAGAGTAGAGGCGGGGCTGTAGAGGCGGGGCTGTAGAGTAGAGGCAGGGCTGTAGAGTAGAGGCGGGGCTGTAGAGGCGGGGCTGTAGAGGCAGGGCTGTAGAGTAGAGGCGGGGCTGTAGAGGCGGGGCTGTAGAGGCGGGGCTGTAGAGGCGGGGCTGTAGAGTAGAGGCGGGGCTTTAGAGGCGGGGCTGTAGAGGCGGGGCTGTAGAGTAGAGGCGGGGCTGTAGAGGCGGGGCTGTAGAGGCGGGGCTGTAGAGTAGAGGCGGGGCTGTAGAGGCGGGGCTGTAGAGGCGGGGCTGTAGAGTAGAGGCGGGGCTGTAGAGGCGGGGCTGTAGAGTAAAGGCGGGGCTGTAGAGGCGGGGCTGTAGAGGCGGGGCTGTAGAGTAGAGGCGGGGCTGTAGAGGCGGGGCTGTAGAGTAGAGGCGGGGCTGTAGAGGCGGGGCTGTAGAGGCGGGGCTGTAGAGTAGAGGCGGGGCTGTAGAGGCGGGGCTGTAGAGTAAAGGCGGGGCTGTAGAGGCGGGACTGTAGAGGCAGGGCTGTAGAGTAGAGGCGGGGCTGTAGAGGCGGGGCTGTAGAGTAGAGGCGGGGCTGTTGCGTGCTTCTGCACAAGGTTTGATGGGAGGCGGCTTCTTGGAAACAACAGGAGTGTGGCGAGTGTGGCAAGTGAGCGCATTTGAAAAAAAGGGGCAAAGAGTCGCTTGAGTTCTCAATTCGGGGAAAAGGTTATTCGGTTATTGCTTTAACTCTGTCAAACATTTACCGAGATACTTGTATGGCTGATTGTGAGAAACCCTCAAACAATTATTATTAGGCCTGAATATAAATGTTTTATCATTGGGAGCTGTGATTCGCTCAAAGGTTCAGTTTAAAGTTGCTTGTTTTTCATCTCCGGGGAGAATATGAAATATTCCACATCTTCGGCTGAGATGGAAAACTGCGTACTGCCCCTTTAAGTCGATCCAACTCTTATTTTGATAGGACGACACTGCGGACGGGGCGGGTCAAACATGGCGGCGGAGCTACGCGCAGAGCTGCGCCTCAGAGACGGACAGAAGCGGAGCGTACGCGTGCAGACCGGGACCGGGACCGGGACCGGGGCCCTCGCGCTGGGCCCTTTGATCTTAGCCGTGCGTGAGCTCAGCCAGAGCGTCACGTGTTTACTGACAGAGCTCGTGCAGCAGGAGCAGGTTCACGGCGCATGCGCCACAGGTGAAGACTACTCTGTGAATGACGTCATGTTCTAAGTGTCTGGGTAGAATATTCTTTATAGAAGAAGCTGAACACGAGGCTCTTACTGTTTATGAATCTTATGTGACTAAATCTTACAACTACAAAAACATGAATAAGACGAGTCAAAGCTGGTTAAAACGGCAGGTGAACAACTGTTAGAATAGAGTCAATCCAAGAGAACAGTAAAGCCACTGAGGGTCAGGGTTCATGAGGGTCAAGGTTCAACTGAGGGTCAGGGTTCATGAGGGTCAGGGTTCATGAGGGTCAAGGTTCAACTGAGGGTCAGGGTTCAACTGAGGGTCAGGGTTCATGAGGGTCAAGGTTCAACTGAGGGTCAGGGTTCATGAGGGTCAGGGTTCATGAGGGTCAAGGTTCAACTGAGGGTCAGGGTTCAACTGAGGGTCAGGGTTCATGAGGGTCAAGGTTCAACTGAGGGTCAGGGTTCATGAGGGTCAGGGTTCAACTGAGGATCAGGGTTCATGAGGGTCAGGGTTCATGAGGGTCAGGGTTCATGAGGGTCAGGGTTCATGAGGGTCAAGGTTCAAATGAGGGTCAGGGTGCATGAGGGTCAGGGTTCAACTGAGGGTCAGGGTTCATGAGGGTCAGGGTTAAACTGAGGGTCAGGGTTCATGAGGGTCAGGGTTCAACTGAGGGTCAGGGTTCATGAGGGTCAAGGTTCAACTGAGGGTCAGGGTTCAACTGAGGGTCAGGGTTCAACTGAGGGTCAAGGTTCAACTGAGGGTCAGGGTTCAACTGAGGGTCAGGGTTCATGAGGGTCAGGGTTCAACTGAGGGTCAGGGTTCATGAGGGTCAAGGTTCAACTGAGGGTCAGGGTTCAACTGAGGGTCAGGGTTCATGAGGATCAGGGTTCAACTGAGGGTCAGGGTTCATGAGGGTAAGGGTTCAACAGAGGGTCAGGGTTCAACTGAGGGTCAGGGTTCATGAGGGTCAGGGTTCATGAGGGTCAGGGTTCAACTGAGGGTCAGGGTTCAACTGAGGGTCAAGGTTCATGAGGGTCAAGGTTCAACTGAGGGTCAGGGTTCATGAGGGTCAGGGTTCATGAGGGTCAAGGTTCAACTGAGGGTCAGGGTTTAACTGAGGGTCAGGGTTCATGAGGGTCAGGGTTCATGAGGGTCAAGGTTCAACTGAGGGTCAGGGTTCAACTGAGGGTCAGGGTTCATGAGGGTCAGGGTTCAACTGAGGGTCAGGGTTCATGAGGGTCAAGGTTCATGAGGGTCAGGGTTCATGAGGGTCAAGGTTCAACTGAGGGTCAGGGTTCAACTGAGGGTCAGGGTTCAACTGAGGGTCAAGGTTCATGAGGGTCAAGGTTCAACTGAGGGTCAGGGTTTAACTGAGGGTCAGGGTTCATGAGGGTCAGGGTTCATGAGGGTCAAGGTTCAACTGAGGGTCAGGGTTCAACTGAGGGTCAGGGTTCATGAGGGTCAGGGTTCAACTGAGGGTCAGGGTTCATGAGGGTCAAGGTTCAACTGAGGGTCAGGGTTCAACTGAGGGTCAGGGTTCATGAGGGTCAGGGTTCATGAGGGTCAAGGTTCAACTGAGGGTCAGGGTTCAACTGAGGGTCAGGGTTCATGAGGGTCAGGGTTCAACTGAGGGTCAAGGTTCAACTAAGGGTCAGGGTTCAACTGAGGGTCAGGGTTCATGAGGGTTAAGGTTCAACTGAGGGTCAAGGTTCAACTGAGCGTCATGTGGTTTTAAACGGGACAAAAGCAACTTTGAGCTTTTATAAAAATGTAGCAGTCAAAGTACTCCACAAAGTACAACTTATATCCTAACTACACTATAACCCATACTATACTATACTATACTATACATACTATACATACTATACTATACATACTATACATACTATACTGCTTCAGTCCCCGAGCTCATAATAATAATTGTATATATAAAAATAATAATAGTAATGCATCCCTAGTTAATACTACAACTGTACGACATCTTTTTCTTAAAAGTGTCCAGATGAACCCTAACCCAAATGACCTTTAACTCAGATGAACCCTAACCCAGATGACCTTTAACCCTTACTCTTTTTGACCTGCTACCAAAGACTCAAACCTGTGTTTGTGTTTTAAACCCGAGACTCATGTGTTTCAGAGCTGGACGAAGCAGATGAAGGCGACGAAGATGATCCCAGTGATTGTGAACCAGAGCCAAAACGAACTAAACCCTGACCCTGGGGTGACCTCTGACCCTCAGTCAAATGGAGTTTGAACAGATGTAAAATGGACAAAAACAATAGCAGTGTTCTTTGTTTTGCACCAGTTTAACCCCAGTTTGTAAAGTTTAACGCTTTTCTTTTGGGGGGTTAGGGTTAACCTGTGTGTGTGACCTGTGTGTGTGACCTGTGTGTGTGACCTGTGTGTGTGACCTGTGTGTGACCTGTGTGTGTGACATGTGTGTGACCTGTGTGTGTGACCTGTGTGTGACCTGTGTGTGTGACATGTGTGTGACCTGTGTGTGTGACCTGTGTGTGTGACCTGTGTGTGTGACCTGTGTGTGACCTGTGTGTGTGACATGTGTGTGACCTGTGTGTGTGACCTGTGTGTGACCTGTGTGTGTGACATGTGTGTGACCTGTGTGTGTGACCTGTTTGTGTGACCTGTATGTGTGACCTGTGTGTGACCTGTGTGTGTGTCAGATGTAAATATGTTCAAATGAAAGTTGTGTTAATAAAGATTGTGTGCTGCTCATGGGTCAGTCTCTTTATAAGAACGTGCTGTTGATCCCTGAACATGTGACGAGGCGCGTTCAGGTGGAGTCCATCGTCTTGATCTGCACGTGCTGCATCCTGGGGGGAAGGTTTGAGGGTCTTTTCCTCGTTCCGTTCTCTGACCTTTGAGCTCACGATTGTCTTCATCTAGCCTTCAGGGGGGCCTTAGCCTTCAGGGGGGCCTAAGCCTTCAGGGGGGCCTAAGCGACTGCATAGTTCACTTACTGGCTGGGCAGATAAACACAGCCTGTTGCCTCGTGCTGCCTCCTTGTGGTGGGCTCAGGCACTACAGATGAACACAAACCTGGTACAATAATGTCTCATTAAAGAAATAAACTGCAGATTCTGTCAAACACATGTCAAATGCCTGTGTTTACTTAATATTAATAATGTTCTGTATTTTACAACCTGCATCTACAGTTTTATGTTAACAAGAAGAGAGGAAGTTTGTTTATGACGCATGTAAATTGCTTAAATATAGAGGACAGGAAATGAGCTGCAGAACAGGAAGTGAACGTTTGTTTGAAGAATACAGTTTATTTGTTTCCCACCAGTGTGGTTCCCACAAGTCGCTTCACTCGTTTAGTTCAGGATTTATTTGAAAGAATTGGAAGTAACTTAATACAAAGCCCAAACCAAAGGAGTGAAGTCTTTCCATTCGCTGTATTTAAATCTAATTAAAAATGAACACCACAGTTTATCATTTTCAGAGGTATTTTAGGATTGTAGTATTTATTGACACGTTTGTTCTCAAATATCACATTGAGGTTGAACAAATGTCACTCTTCCTGAGACTAAGTGTCTCTGGTTCTGTACTCGGGAAGATGATGAAGAATCCACGCCGCAGGACCCAAGATGGCCGCCGCAAAGATGGACAAGACCAGGACGCTCTGCTGCGAAACACACACACACTCACCATTATTCATCTGATCTGGACTAAGCATTTACACTGAACCCTAACCGAGTGCATGGGTTAGGGTTAGGGGGGTCAAGGGTCAAGTGTTGAAAGTGTTGTTCAAAAGGCTTATTTTCAACACCTGTAAAAAACATGATAAAATAGCAAAGGTAAGTAGACCAGTCCTCGGTTTTAGACCAGGGCATAACCCTTGACTCCTAACCCTTAGACCAGGGCATAACCCCTGACCCCTAACCCTTAGACCAGGGCATAACCCTTGACCCCTAACCCTTAGACCAGGGTATAACCCCTGACCCCTAACCCCCTACACCAGGGCATAACCCCTGACCCCTAACCCCCTAGACCAGGGCATAACCCCTGACCCCTAACCCTTAGACCAGGGCATAACCCGACCCATAACCCTTAAACCAGGGCATAACCCCTGACCCCTAACCCCCTAGCCCATGGCATAACCCCTGACCCCTAACCCTTAGACCAGGGCATAACCCCTGACCCCTAAATCTTAGACCAGGGCATAACCCCTAACCTTTAGACCAGGGCATAACCCCTGACCCCTAACCCTTAGACCAGGGCATAACCCCTGACCCCTAACCCTTAGACCAGGGCATAACCCCTGACCCCTAACCCTTAGACCAGGGCATAACCCTTGACCCCTAACCCTTAGACCAGGGTACAACCCCTGACCCCTAACCCTTAGACCAGGGCATAACCCCTGACCCCTAACCCTTAGACCAGGGCATAACTCCTGACCCCTAACCCTTAGACCAGGTTTATGTGCTGTACATAGTCGCATGGATTGACAAATGGCAATAAACTTGATTCTGATTCTGATTCTGACCAGCGTCTTTGAGATGTCCAACAACTGTGAATAATGTGCCATGGCCCATGTGTGTCTATCTATTTTATTAATCTGAATTATACAGGAAAAACCAGATGAGAAAAACTCTCTTTTTTACCCTGTTAAATACACATTTACACTGAGCTTTAAAATCATTAAAAGGCAGAAAATGATTTAATTTTGTAAGTTTGTTCCACAGGGTTAGAGTCCTGTGACTTCAAACACTGAAGAACTGATGCAATAAACATGATCAATAATCATGAAGATCGGGACCTCAGAGCTGGACCTTAGAGCTGAGCCTCAGAGCTGAGCCTCAGAGCTGAGCCTCAGAGCTGGACCTTAGAGCTGGACCTCAGAGCTGGACCTTAGAGCTGGACCTTAGAGCTGAGCCTCAGAGCTGAGCCTCAGAGCTGAGCCTCAGAGCTGGACCTTAGAGCTGGACCTCAGAGCTGGACCTTAGAGCTGGACCTTAGAGCTGGACCTTAGAGCTGGACCTCAGAGCTGGACCTTAGAGCTGGACCTTAGAGCTGGACCTTAGAGCTGGACCTCAGAGCTGGACCTTAGAGCTGGACCTTAGAGCTGGACCTCAGAGCTGGACCTTAGAGCTGGACCTCAGAGCTGGACCTTAGAGCTGGACTTTAGAGCTGGACCTTAGAGCTGGGCCTCAGAGCTGAGCCTCAGAGCTGGAGCTTAGAGCTGGACCTCAGAGCTGAGCCTCAGAGCTGGACCTTAGAGCTGGACCTTAGAGCTGAGCCTCAGAGCTGAACCTCAGAGCTGGACCTCACAGCTGGAGCTTAGAGCTGGACCTCAGAGCTGAACCCATTGGATGTAATTAGTGCTGCTGTTTCTGGGTCAGGGTGTCATTGGGTGACACATATTCAACCATACTTATTATTAGGCCCGAGCCGAAGGACGAGTATCGTCCCAGCGAGGGACTTATTAAAATTGGTACCGAGGGGTGGAAAAACGCAAAAATCGAGTACTAAACAAAGATGGATATGCTCGTGGGTGGTATCGAAAATTAGAACTCTGTGAGTTCTAATTTTGAGTGAAGGTTTCGTGAAAAAATATTGAAAGACGGCTCAGTAGCGCCACCTCAAAAATCAAATAACATGGGGCCAATGGAAGCTCGAAGCCAAAAAAAGTGGCCGTAAAAATATGACGCTCACTCCCAAAAATAGTTCATGGGAGGATATGTAAAAAATAATACTATGACCCCGCCCTAAGTCATACAGGAAGTCGGCCATATTGGATAAACTCGGCGCTGACAAATGTGCACCTCGTCGTACATTTGGCATTTTCTCTTACAGTTTTCATCTAAATCACTTCAAACTTGGCCACAAGACACAAAACCCATGAGCAAAGTAGTGTTTGAATTCCGAAGCTGATACGTTTTATGGTATGGTCATCGTGAATTTTAAACAAAATAGCGATTTCTGGAAATATAAAAAAAATTCTACATTTCTTCAACATTTTTTTTCGGGAAAGTTTTGACGTAGAGTTTTGGGAGATTTAAAAGCTGAACACAATGATATGCAAATGTAGTGGCTAACTAATAAAATGGCTCTCTAGCGCCCTCTCCAAATTTGATTTTTAAAAATTCATAGAAGATCATTTGATTGTTATAGAGAGCTGAAAATATTTATGAGGATTAAGTACGTGACCGGGCACAATGTGACAACATTACGTGACTCTAGCTTGAGGTCTTATGGGGGGGAAAAATTGCCGAAAAAATAAATTCCATTATTATTATTATACTTGTTCTGTCCCAAACCACCCCAATTTTGACCCCCTAAACGTTAACGAAAAGTCAATTTTTTTTACCCAAAATTCAGGACCGGTGAAAAATTTATTAAATTGGTGTCTAAAAAAAATGAATGACGCAAAATGACTCGCTAGCGCCAACTACAATTTAAAAAAAATTCAAAAAAAATATGACAATCACTCCAAAAAATCGACCATGTGAAGACATGTAAAAAATTATATTATGACCCCACCCTAAATCCTACAGGGAGTTGGCCATATTGAATCACATCTGGAAATATAAAAAAAAATCTACATTTCCTAAACGTTTTTTTGGGGACAAATTTTGATGTAGCGTTTGTGAAGATTTCAAAGTTGAACGCAATGATATGCAAATGTAGTACCTAGCTAACAAAATGACTCGCTAGCGCCCTCTCCAAATTTGATTTTTTAAAAATTCATGAAAGACTATTTATTTGTCGTAGACAACTGAAAATATTTATGAGGATTAAGTGTATGACCGGGCACAATGTGACAAAATTACGTGACTCTAGCTTAAAAAAAAATTGACTTCTGGTTTTAGAAAGTGTACTTTTATTTTGAAAAGCTACTTCCTGTTTAACGTTTTGGCGGAATCAGCTTGACAAAAATACTCTTAAAAACGGCAGAAACAGGAAACGTTATCATATAGAATGGGCTTGTATAGGGGGACACGCACTGAGGACGGACATCATGGCCAAAAGGACCTGGAGGAGCCTGGGGGAGTGTGAGGGGAGTGTGGGGGGCGGTCGTGTGACGTCACGTGAATGACTCTCTTTGTGTTTTTATTTGTATTTGTTATGTTTTGTTCTCTGTTCTGTGTTCTGTGTTCTCTGTTCCAGCAGCGGCTGGTCCATTAAGGGCGCTAGGGCGCCGCCCTCCCTGTGAATCTGCCAACCAAGTACATTTTTTTGTGTCTAAAAACAGTATCATTTATTCAGAAATATCTTATATTCTTATTAGTGTAAATGTGGCAAATAATAATATATATCCATATATATATCTATAAATAGATATAGATGTATACTTAGTGTGCCGCGTGCTCTGCTGCGCAGCCTGCGTCACTTTTCTACGTTCCCGTGGGGCGCTTTGAAAAGCCCCAGAGCCTCATAGAAAAGCAATGGGGATTTTTAGCCGATCAAATCACAATCAAAAGTGACTACGTCACATGGTTTTTTCCAGAGGAAAATAGCGACTATGGGGCGCTCCAGAAAGAGCCCTTTTGAACGTACTAGTTACGCCACGGAGCTACGCTTTTTACGCTAGAGACACAGACATGTGCGCGCGCCTACAGGAAGTGTTACAAAAGGTACGTCCAAAACGACTCAGAATGAGCTGCTCAACTGTTTGCTGGATTTATTCGTGTTGAAAGCGGCTGATTTCGTATCAATCCAGCCGAGACATGTGTCTGTCAAACTCAGTGCTACGTTACCATGACAACAAACACGCAGTTTTTTTTTTAGTTTATTACTTGCATAAGGCTAACGTAACGTAAGGCATTAAGTATCGCTTAACTTCTAACTCATCATTAACAAAAGTGGAAATAAGGTGTGTTTACTTATTTAATTCAGTTGTAAATGTGTATTTAAAATATGTATCCATACAG
>NW_027315724.1:945187-1027687 GCF_026437365.1 Eucyclogobius newberryi
TGGTCATAAAAGACTCTAAATGTACAAAAGTAGCAGGACAGCTCCCTCTGCTGTCCATATTCTAAATGGCAGTTTGTACAAAAATGTGTGATTTTAAAGTCAAATTGACTGTGTTTTTGGTTCCACTTTAGTTTCAAAATATGCACACATACTGTGTTTCTTTGTTTCTTTGTCTGTTGAAGGCTTTACAAAAGAAGATAAAAGCTTACAGCACCTGGTATTCCCAGGCGGTCTCCCATCCAAGTACTAACCAGGCCCGACCCTGCTTAGCTTCCGAGATCAGACGAGATCGGGCGTGTTCAGGGTGGTATGGCCGTAAGCGAAGGGCTCTGGGGTGGAGACTGCTTTTATATCCATGTTTCACCAGCTCCAGATGGGGAATGGGACTCGTGCTTTTCCAGGAGGAACAGACAAGCTTTTCTTGTCAACTTGACTCTTTCAACCTAAAGAAAACCCTGCTCAAATGTAAGAGTCAATGTTTCAAGACACCTTTTGGGCTTTCTTTATCATTTGGCCATTTCCCTGCTTTTAGCCTGAATATTATTCTATTATTCCTATGTGTTTTGGCATAAAATACTCTGTTTCCATGAAATACATAGAAAATACCATATAGGCACCACCTGTTTAGTCAAAATAAGTTTTTAGTTTTGTAAATCATTTCAAAAAATGCTGATGGCGCCTGGTATTTTTGCATAAATTACTCTCAAAATGTACAAAAGTAGCAGGACAGCAATGTTTTGCTTAGTTTTTGCTTAAAATACTCTTTTTATCTTTAATTTACACTCAATTGTTTCAAAAAATGCTTTCCGCACCTGATATTTTTACATATTTTTTTACAAGCTTCAAAATATTTTTGGGGGCATAAAATATTCTCTCAAATGTACAAAAGTAGCAGGACAACAATGTTTTTTTTTTTTTGCATTAATACTCTTTTTTTTTTTTTTTTTTATAAAACAGGTAAATTGTGCTGAACATTTTTACATACTTTTAACAGGCTTCAAAATATATATATATATATATTTTGGCCTAAAATACTCTCAAATGTACAAAAGTAGCAAGACAGTAAAGTTTTGTTTTGATTTTTTTGCTTAAAATACTCTATATTTTTATCTTTATTTTACACTCAATTGTTTAAAAAATGCTTTCAGCACCTGGTATTTTTTACATACTTTTTACAAGCTTCAAAATATTTTTGGGGCATAAAATACTCGCTCAAAATGTACAAAAGTAGCAGGACAACAATGTTTCTCAGGGGTTTCTTGGGGCATAAATACTCTTTTTTTATTTTTTATTAAACAGGTCAATTGCGTTGAAAATTGCTTTCAGCACCTGGTATTTTTACATCCTTTTTTACAAGTTTCAGAATATATTTTTTGGTCATAAAAGACTCTAAATGTACAAAAGTAGCAGGACAGCTCCCTCTGCTGTCCATATTCTAAATGGCAGTTTGTACAAAAATGTGTGATTTTAAGGTCAAATTGACTGTGTTTTTGGTTCCACTTTAGTTTCAAAATATGCACACATACTGTGTTTCTTTGTTTCTTTGTCTGTTGAAGGCTTTACAAAAGAAGATAAAAGCTTACAGCACCTGGTATTCCCAGGCGGTCTCCCATCCAAGTACTAACCAGGCCCGACCCTGCTTAGCTTCCGAGATCAGACGAGATCGGGCGTGTTCAGGGTGGTATGGCCGTAAGCTAAGGGCTCTGGGGTGGAGACTGCTTTTATATCCATGTTTCACCAGCTCCAGATGGGGAATGGGACTCGTGCTTTTCCAGGAGGAACAGACAAGCTTTTCTTGTCAACTTGACTCTTTCAACCTAAAGAAAACCCTGCTCAAATGTAAGAGTCAATGTTTCAAGACACCTTTTGGGCTTTCTTTATCATTTGGCCATTTCCCTGCTTTTAGCCTGAATATTATTCTATTATTCCTATGTGTTTTGGCATAAAATACTCTGTTTCCATGAAATACATAGAAAATACCATATAGGCACCACCTGTTTAGTCAAAATAAGTTTTTAGTTTTGTAAATCATTTCAAAAAATGCTGATGGCGCCTGGTATTTTTGCATAAATTACTCTCAAAATGTACAAAAGTAGCAGGACAGCTCCCTCTGCTGTCCATATTCTAAATGGCAGTTTGTACAAAAATGTGTGATTTTAAAGTCAAATTGACTGTGTTTTTGGTTCCACTTTAGTTTCAAAATATGCACACATACTGTGTTTCTTTGTTTCTTTGTCTGTTGAAGGCTTTACAAAAGAAGATAAAAGCTTACAGCACCTGGTATTCCCAGGCGGTCTCCCATCCAAGTACTAACCAGGCCCGACCCTGCTTAGCTTCCGAGATCAGACGAGATCGGGCGTGTTCAGGGTGGTATGGCCGTAAGCGAAGGGCTCTGGGGTGGAGACTGCTTTTATATCCATGTTTCACCAGCTCCAGATGGGGAATGGGACTCGTGCTTTTCCAGGAGGAACAGACAAGCTTTTCTTGTCAACTTGACTCTTTCAACCTAAAGAAAACCCTGCTCAAATGTAAGAGTCAATGTTTCAAGACACCTTTTGGGCTTTCTTTATCATTTGGCCATTTCCCTGCTTTTAGCCTGAATATTATTCTATTATTCCTATGTGTTTTGGCATAAAATACTCTGTTTCCATGAAATACATAGAAAATACCATATAGGCACCACCTGTTTAGTCAAAATAAGTTTTTAGTTTTGTAAATCATTTCAAAAAATGCTGATGGCGCCTGGTATTTTTGCATAAATTACTCTCAAAATGTACAAAAGTAGCAGGACAGCAATGTTTTGCTTAGTTTTTGCTTAAAATACTCTTTTTATCTTTAATTTACACTCAATTGTTTCAAAAAATGCTTTCCGCACCTGATATTTTTACATATTTTTTTACAAGCTTCAAAATATTTTTGGGGGCATAAAATATTCTCTCAAATGTACAAAAGTAGCAGGACAACAAATTTTTTTTTTTTTTTGCATTAATACTCTTTTTTTTTTTTTTTTATAAAACAGGTAAATTGTGCTGAACATTTTTACATACTTTTAACAGGCTTCAAAATATATATATATATTTTTTGGCCTAAAATACTCTCAAATGTACAAAAGTAGCAAGACAGTAAAGTTTTGTTTTGATTTTTTTGCTTAAAATACTCTATATTTTTATCTTTATTTTACACTCAATTGTTTAAAAAATGCTTTCAGCACCTGGTATTTTTTACATACTTTTTACAAGCTTCAAAATATTTTTGGGGCATAAAATACTCGCTCAAAATGTACAAAAGTAGCAGGACAACAATGTTTCTCAGGGGTTTCTTGGGGCATAAATACTCTTTTTTTATTTTTTATTAAACAGGTCAATTGCGTTGAAAATTGCTTTCAGCACCTGGTATTTTTACATCCTTTTTTACAAGTTTCAGAATATATTTTTTGGTCATAAAAGACTCTAAATGTACAAAAGTAGCAGGACAGCTCCCTCTGCTCTCCATATTCTAAATGGCAGTTTGTACAAAAATGTGTGATTTTAAAGTCAAATTGACTGTGTTTTTGGTTCCACTTTAGTTTCAAAATATGCACACATACTGTGTTTCTTTGTTTCTTTGTCTGTTGAAGGCTTTACAAAAGAAGATAAAAGCTTACAGCACCTGGTATTCCCAGGCGGTCTCCCATCCAAGTACTAACCAGGCCCGACCCTGCTTAGCTTCCGAGATCAGACGAGATCGGGCGTGTTCAGGGTGGTATGGCCGTAAGCGAAGGGCTCTGGGGTGGAGACTGCTTTTATATCCATGTTTCACCAGCTCCAGATGGGGAATGGGACTCGTGCTTTTCCAGGAGGAACAGACAAGCTTTTCTTGTCAACTTGACTCTTTCAACCTAAAGAAAACCCTGCTCAAATGTAAGAGTCAATGTTTCAAGACACCTTTTGGGCTTTCTTTATCATTCGGCCATTTCCCTGCTTTTAGCCTGAATATTATTCTATTATTCCTATGTGTTTTGGCATAAAATACTCTGTTTCCATGAAATACATAGAAAATACCATATAGGCACCACCTGTTTAGTCAAAATAAGTTTTTAGTTTTGTAAATCATTTCAAAAAATGCTGATGGCGCCTGGTATTTTTGCATAAATTACTCTCAAAATGTACAAAAGTAGCAGGACAGCAATGTTTTGCTTAGTTTTTGCTTAAAATACTCTTTTTATCTTTAATTTACACTCAATTGTTTCAAAAAATGCTTTCCGCACCTGATATTTTTTACATATTTGTTTACAAGCTTCAAAATATTTTTGGGGGCATAAAATATTCTCTCAAATGTACAAAAGTAGCAGGACAACAATGTTTTTTTTTTTTTTGCATTAATACTCTTTTTTTTTTTTTTTTATAAAACAGGTAAATTGTGCTGAACATTTTTACATACTTTTAACAGGCTTCAAAATATATATATATATATATATATTTTGGCCTAAAATACTCTCAAATGTACAAAAGTAGCAAGACAGTAAAGTTTTGTTTTGATTTTTTTGCTTAAAATACTCTATATTTTTATCTTTATTTTACACTCAATTGTTTAAAAAATGCTTTCAGCACCTGGTATTTTTTACATACTTTTTACAAGCTTCAAAATATTTTTGGGGCATAAAATACTCGCTCAAAATGTACAAAAGTAGCAGGACAACAATGTTTCTCAGGGGTTTCTTGGGGCATAAATACTCTTTTTTTATTTTTTATTAAACAGGTCAATTGCGTTGAAAATTGCTTTCAGCACCTGGTATTTTTACATCCTTTTTTACAAGTTTCAGAATATATTTTTTGGTCATAAAAGACTCTAAATGTACAAAAGTAGCAGGACAGCTCCCTCTGCTGTCCATATTCTAAATGGCAGTTTGTACAAAAATGTGTGATTTTAAAGTCAAATTGACTGTGTTTTTGGTTCCACTTTAGTTTCAAAATATGCACACATACTGTGTTTCTTTGTTTCTTTGTCTGTTGAAGGCTTTACAAAAGAAGATAAATGCTTACAGCACCTGGTATTCCCAGGCGGTCTCCCATCCAAGTACTAACCAGGCCCGACCCTGCTTAGCTTCCGAGATCAGACGAGATCGGGCGTGTTCAGGGTGGTATGGCCGTAAGCGAAGGGCTCTGGGGTGGAGACTGCTTTTATATCCATGTTTCACCAGCTCCAGATGGGGAATGGGACTCGTGCTTTTCCAGGAGGAACAGACAAGCTTTTCTTGTCAACTTGACTCTTTCAACCTAAAGAAAACCCTGCTCAAATGTAAGAGTCAATGTTTCAAGACACCTTTTGGGCTTTCTTTATCATTTGGCCATTTCCCTGCTTTTAGCCTGAATATTATTCTATTATTCCTATGTGTTTTGGCATAAAATACTCTGTTTCCATGAAATACATAGAAAATACCATATAGGCACCACCTGTTTAGTCAAAATAAGTTTTTAGTTTTGTAAATCATTTCAAAAAATGCTGATGGCGCCTGGTATTTTTGCATAAATTACTCTCAAAATGTACAAAAGTAGCAGGACAGCAATGTTTTGCTTAGTTTTTGCTTAAAATACTCTTTTTTATCTTTAATTTACACTCAATTGTTTCAAAAAATGCTTTCCGCACCTGATATTTTTTACATATTTTTTTACAAGCTTCAAAATATTTTTGGGGGCATAAAATATTCTCTCAAATGTACAAAAGTAGCAGGACAACAATGTTTTTTTTTTTTTTGCATTAATACTCTTTTTTCTTTTTTTTTATAAAACAGGTAAATTGTGCTGAACATTTTTACATACTTTTAACAGGCTTCAAAATATATATATATATTTTTTGGCCTAAAATACTCTCAAATGTACAAAAGTAGCAAGACAGTAAAGTTTTGTTTTGATTTTTTTGCTTAAAATACTCTATATTTTTATCTTTATTTTACACTCAATTGTTTAAAAAATGCTTTCAGCACCTGGTATTTTTTACATACTTTTTACAAGCTTCAAAATATTTTTGGGGCATAAAATACTCGCTCAAAATGTACAAAAGTAGCAGGACAACAATGTTTCTCAGGGGTTTCTTGGGGCATAAATACTCTTTTTTTATTTTTTATTAAACAGGTCAATTGCGTTGAAAATTGCTTTCAGCACCTGGTATTTTTACATCCTTTTTTACAAGTTTCAGAATATATTTTTTGGTCATAAAAGACTCTAAATGTACAAAAGTAGCAGGACAGCTCCCTCTGCTGTCCATATTCTAAATGGCAGTTTGTACAAAAATGTGTGATTTTAAAGTCAAATTGACTGTGTTTTTGGTTCCACTTTAGTTTCAAAATATGCACACATACTGTGTTTCTTTGTTTCTTTGTCTGTTGAAGGCTTTACAAAAGAAGATAAAAGCTTACAGCACCTGGTATTCCCAGGCGGTCTCCCATCCAAGTACTAACCAGGCCCGACCCTGCTTAGCTTCTGAGATCAGACGAGATCGGGCGTGTTCAGGGTGGTATGGCCGTAAGCGAAGGGCTCTGGGGTGGAGACTGCTTTTATATCCATGTTTCACCAGCTCCAGATGGGGAATGGGACTCGTGCTTTTCCAGGAGGAACAGACAAGCTTTTCTTGTCAACTTGACTCTTTCAACCTAAAGAAAACCCTGCTCAAATGTAAGAGTCAATGTTTCAAGACACCTTTTGGGCTTTCTTTATCATTTGGCCATTTCCCTGCTTTTAGCCTGAATATTATTCTATTATTCCTATGTGTTTTGGCATAAAATACTCTGTTTCCATGAAATACATAGAAAATACCATATAGGCACCACCTGTTTAGTCAAAATAAGTTTTTAGTTTTGTAAATCATTTCAAAAAATGCTGATGGCGCCTGGTATTTTTGCATAAATTACTCTCAAAATGTACAAAAGTAGCAGGACAGCAATGTTTTGCTTAGTTTTTGCTTAAAATACTCTTTTTTATCTTTAATTTACACTCAATTGTTTCAAAAAATGCTTTCCGCACCTGATATTTTTTACATATTTTTTTACAAGCTTCAAAATATTTTTGGGGGCATAAAATATTCTCTCAAATGTACAAAAGTAGCAGGACAACAATGTTTTTTTTTTTTTTGCATTAATACTCTTTTTTCTTTTTTTTTATAAAACAGGTAAATTGTGCTGAACATTTTTACATACTTTTAACAGGCTTCAAAATATATATATATATATTTTTTGGCCTAAAATACTCTCAAATGTACAAAAGTAGCAAGACAGTAAAGTTTTGTTTTGATTTTTTTGCTTAAAATACTCTATATTTTTATCTTTATTTTACACTCAATTGTATAAAAAATGCTTTCAGCACCTGGTATTTTTTACATACTTTTTACAAGTTTCAAAATATTTTTGGGGCATAAAATACTCGCTCAAAATGTACAAAAGTAGCAGGACAACAATGTTTCTCAGGGGTTTCTTGGGGCATAAATACTCTTTTTTTATTTTTTATTAAACAGGTCAATTGCGTTGAAAATTGCTTTCAGCACCTGGTATTTTTACATCCTTTTTTACAAGTTTCAGAATATATTTTTTGGTCATAAAAGACTCTAAATGTACAAAAGTAGCAGGACAGCTCCCTCTGCTGTCCATATTCTAAATGGCAGTTTGTACAAAAATGTGTGATTTTAAAGTCAAATTGACTGTGTTTTTGGTTCCACTTTAGTTTCAAAATATGCACACATACTGTGTTTCTTTGTTTCTTTGTCTGTTGAAGGCTTTACAAAAGAAGATAAAAGCTTACAGCACCTGGTATTCCCAGGCGGTCTACCATCCAAGTACTAACCAGGCCCGACCCTGCTTAGCTTCCGAGATCAGACGAGATCGGGCGTGTTCAGGGTGGTATGGCCGTAAGCGAAGGGCTCTGGGGTGGAGACTGCTTTTATATCCATGTTTCACCAGCTCCAGATGGGGAATGGGACTCGTGCTTTTCCAGGAGGAACAGACAAGCTTTTCTTGTCAACTTGACTCTTTCAACCTAAAGAAAACCCTGCTCAAATGTAAGAGTCAATGTTTCAAGACACCTTTTGGGCTTTCTTTATCATTTGGCCATTTCCCTGCTTTTAGCCTGAATATTATTCTATTATTCCTATGTGTTTTGGCATAAAATACTCTGTTTCCATGAAATACATAGAAAATACCATATAGGCACCACCTGTTTAGTCAAAATAAGTTTTTAGTTTTGTAAATCATTTCAAAAAATGCTGATGGCGCCTGGTATTTTTGCATAAATTACTCTCAAAATGTACAAAAGTAGCAGGACAGCAATGTTTTGCTTAGTTTTTGCTTAAAATACTCTTTTTTATCTTTAATTTACACTCAATTGTTTCAAAAAATGCTTTCCGCACCTGATATTTTTTACATATTTTTTTACAAGCTTCAAAATATTTTTGGGGGCATAAAATATTCTCTCAAATGTACAAAAGTAGCAGGACAACAATTTTTTTTTTTTTTTTGCATTAATACTCTTTTTTTTTTTTTTTTATAAAACAGGTAAATTGTGCTGAACATTTTTACATACTTTTAACAGGCTTCAAAATATATATATATATATTTTTTGGCCTAAAATACTCTCAAATGTACAAAAGTAGCAAGACAGTAAAGTTTTGTTTTGATTTTTTTGCTTAAAATACTCTATATTTTTATCTTTATTTTACACTCAATTGTTTAAAAAATGCTTTCAGCACCTGGTATTTTTTACATACTTTTTACAAGCTTCAAAATATTTTTGGGGCATAAAATACTCGCTCAAAATGTACAAAAGTAGCAGGACAACAATGTTTCTCAGGGGTTTCTTGGGGCATAAATACTCTTTTTTTATTTTTTATTAAACAGGTCAATTGCGTTGAAAATTGCTTTCAGCACCTGGTATTTTTACATCCTTTTTTACAAGTTTCAGAATATATTTTTTGGTCATAAAAGACTCTAAATGTACAAAAGTAGCAGGACAGCTCCCTCTGCTGTCCATATTCTAAATGGCAGTTTGTACAAAAATGTGTGATTTTAAAGTCAAATTGACTGTGTTTTTGGTTCCACTTTAGTTTCAAAATATGCACACATACTGTGTTTCTTTGTTTCTTTGTCTGTTGAAGGCTTTACAAAAGAAGATAAAAGCTTACAGCACCTGGTATTCCCAGGCGGTCTCCCATCCAAGTACTAACCAGGCCCGACCCTGCTTAGCTTCCGAGATCAGACGAGATCGGGCGTGTTCAGGGTGGTATGGCCGTAAGCGAAGGGCTCTGGGGTGGAGACTGCTTTTATATCCATGTTTCACCAGCTCCAGATGGGGAATGGGACTCGTGCTTTTCCAGGAGGAACAGACAAGCTTTTCTTGTCAACTTGACTCTTTCAACCTAAAGAAAACCCTGCTCAAATGTAAGAGTCAATGTTTCAAGACACCTTTTGGGCTTTCTTTATCATTTGGCCATTTCCCTGCTTTTAGCCTGAATATTATTCTATTATTCCTATGTGTTTTGGCATAAAATACTCTGTTTCCATGAAATACATAGAAAATACCATATAGGCACCACCTGTTTAGTCAAAATAAGTTTTTAGTTTTGTAAATCATTTCAAAAAATGCTGATGGCGCCTGGTATTTTTGCATAAATTACTCTCAAAATGTACAAAAGTAGCAGGACAGCAATGTTTTGCTTAGTTTTTGCTTAAAATACTCTTTTTTATCTTTAATTTACACTCAATTGTTTCAAAAAATGCTTTCCGCACCTGATATTTTTTACATATTTTTTTACAAGCTTCAAAATATTTTTGGGGGCATAAAATATTCTCTCAAATGTACAAAAGTAGCAGGACAACAATTTTTTTTTTTTTTTTGCATTAATACTCTTTTTTTTTTTTTTTTATAAAACAGGTAAATTGTGCTGAACATTTTTACATACTTTTAACAGGCTTCAAAATATATATATATATATATTTTTTGGCCTAAAATACTCTCAAATGTACAAAAGTAGCAAGACAGTAAAGTTTTGTTTTGATTTTTTTGCTTAAAATACTCTATATTTTTATCTTTATTTTACACTCAATTGTTTAAAAAATGCTTTCAGCACCTGGTATTTTTTACATACTTTTTACAAGCTTCAAAATATTTTTGGGGCATAAAATACTCGCTCAAAATGTACAAAAGTAGCAGGACAACAATGTTTCTCAGGGGTTTCTTGGGGCATAAATACTCTTTTTTTATTTTTTATTAAACAGGTCAATTGCGTTGAAAATTGCTTTCAGCACCTGGTATTTTTACATCCTTTTTTACAAGTTTCAGAATATATTTTTTGGTCATAAAAGACTCTAAATGTACAAAAGTAGCAGGACAGCTCCCTCTGCTGTCCATATTCTAAATGGCAGTTTGTACAAAAATGTGTGATTTTAAAGTCAAATTGACTGTGTTTTTGGTTCCACTTTAGTTTCAAAATATGCACACATACTGTGTTTCTTTGTTTCTTTGTCTGTTGAAGGCTTTACAAAAGAAGATAAAAGCTTACAGCACCTGGTATTCCCAGGCGGTCTCCCATCCAAGTACTAACCAGGCCCGACCCTGCTTAGCTTCCGAGATCAGACGAGATCGGGCGTGTTCAGGGTGGTATGGCCGTAAGCGAAGGGCTCTGGGGTGGAGACTGCTTTTATATCCATGTTTCACCAGCTCCAGATGGGGAATGGGACTCGTGCTTTTCCAGGAGGAACAGACAAGCTTTTCTTGTCAACTTGACTCTTTCAACCTAAAGAAAACCCTGCTCAAATGTAAGAGTCAATGTTTCAAGACACCTTTTGGGCTTTCTTTATCATTTGGCCATTTCCCTGCTTTTAGCCTGAATATTATTCTATTATTCCTATGTGTTTTGGCATAAAATACTCTGTTTCCATGAAATACATAGAAAATACCATATAGGCACCACCTGTTTAGTCAAAATAAGTTTTTAGTTTTGTAAATCATTTCAAAAAATGCTGATGGCGCCTGGTATTTTTGCATAAATTACTCTCAAAATGTACAAAAGTAGCAGGACAGCAATGTTTTGCTTAGTTTTTGCTTAAAATACTCTTTTTATCTTTAATTTACACTCAATTGTTTCAAAAAATGCTTTCCGCACCTGATATTTTTACATATTTTTTTACAAGCTTCAAAATATTTTTGGGGGCATAAAATATTCTCTCAAATGTACAAAAGTAGCAGGACAACAATGTTTTTTTTTTTTTGCATTAATACTCTTTTTTTTTTTTTTTTATAAAACAGGTAAATTGTGCTGAACATTTTTACATACTTTTAACAGGCTTCAAAATATATATATATATATTTTTTGGCCTAAAATACTCTCAAATGTACAAAAGTAGCAAGACAGTAAAGTTTTGTTTTGATTTTTTTGCTTAAAATACTCTATATTTTTATCTTTATTTTACACTCAATTGTATAAAAAATGCTTTCAGCACCTGGTATTTTTTACATACTTTTTACAAGCTTCAAAATATTTTTGGGGCATAAAATACTCGCTCAAAATGTACAAAAGTAGCAGGACAACAATGTTTCTCAGGGGTTTCTTGGGGCATAAATACTCTTTTTTTATTTTTTATTAAACAGGTCAATTGCGTTGAAAATTGCTTTCAGCACCTGGTATTTTTACATCCTTTTTTACAAGTTTCAGAATATATTTTTTGGTCATAAAAGACTCTAAATGTACAAAAGTAGCAGGACAGCTCCCTCTGCTGTCCATATTCTAAATGGCAGTTTGTACAAAAATGTGTGATTTTAAAGTCAAATTGACTGTGTTTTTGGTTCCACTTTAGTTTCAAAATATGCACACATACTGTGTTTCTTTGTTTCTTTGTCTGTTGAAGGCTTTACAAAAGAAGATAAAAGCTTACAGCACCTGGTATTCCCAGGCGGTCTACCATCCAAGTACTAACCAGGCCCGACCCTGCTTAGCTTCCGAGATCAGACGAGATCGGGCGTGTTCAGGGTGGTATGGCCGTAAGCGAAGGGCTCTGGGGTGGAGACTGCTTTTATATCCATGTTTCACCAGCTCCAGATGGGGAATGGGACTCGTGCTTTTCCAGGAGGAACAGACAAGCTTTTCTTGTCAACTTGACTCTTTCAACCTAAAGAAAACCCTGCTCAAATGTAAGAGTCAATGTTTCAAGACACCTTTTGGGCTTTCTTTATCATTTGGCCATTTCCCTGCTTTTAGCCTGAATATTATTCTATTATTCCTATGTGTTTTGGCATAAAATACTCTGTTTCCATGAAATACATAGAAAATACCATATAGGCACCACCTGTTTAGTCAAAATAAGTTTTTAGTTTTGTAAATCATTTCAAAAAATGCTGATGGCGCCTGGTATTTTTGCATAAATTACTCTCAAAATGTACAAAAGTAGCAGGACAGCAATGTTTTGCTTAGTTTTTGCTTAAAATACTCTTTTTATCTTTAATTTACACTCAATTGTTTCAAAAAATGCTTTCCGCACCTGATATTTTTACACATTTTTTTACAAGCTTCAAAATATTTTTGGGGGCATAAAATATTCTCTCAAATGTACAAAAGTAGCAGGACAACAATGTTTTTTTTTTTTTTGCATTAATACTCTTTTTTTTTTTTTTTTTATAAAACAGGTAAATTGTGCTGAACATTTTTACATACTTTTAACAGGCTTCAAAATATATATATATATTTTTTGGCCTAAAATACTCTCAAATGTACAAAAGTAGCAAGACAGTAAAGTTTTGTTTTGATTTTTTTGCTTAAAATACTCTATATTTTTATCTTTATTTTACACTCAATTGTTTAAAAAATGCTTTCAGCACCTGGTATTTTTTACATACTTTTTACAAGCTTCAAAATATTTTTGGGGCATAAAATACTCGCTCAAAATGTACAAAAGTAGCAGGACAACAATGTTTCTCAGGGGTTTCTTGGGGCATAAATACTCTTTTTTTATTTTTTATTAAACAGGTCAATTGCGTTGAAAATTGCTTTCAGCACCTGGTATTTTTACATCCTTTTTTACAAGTTTCAGAATATATTTTTTGGTCATAAAAGACTCTAAATGTACAAAAGTAGCAGGACAGCTCCCTCTGCTGTCCATATTCTAAATGGCAGTTTGTACAAAAATGTGTGATTTTAAAGTCAAATTGACTGTGTTTTTGGTTCCACTTTAGTTTCAAAATATGCACACATACTGTGTTTCTTTGTTTCTTTGTCTGTTGAAGGCTTTACAAAAGAAGATAAAAGCTTACAGCACCTGGTATTCCCAGGCGGTCTCCCATCCAAGTACTAACCAGGCCCGACCCTGCTTAGCTTCCGAGATCAGACAGATCGGGCGTGTTCAGGGTGGTATGGCCGTAAGCGAAGGGCTCTGGGGTGGAGACTGCTTTTATATCCATGTTTCACCAGCTCCAGATGGGGAATGGGACTCGTGCTTTTCCAGGAGGAACAGACAAGCTTTTCTTGTCAACTTGACTCTTTCAACCTAAAGAAAACCCTGCTCAAATGTAAGAGTCAATGTTTCAAGACACCTTTTGGGCTTTCTTTATCATTTGGCCATTTCCCTGCTTTTAGCCTGAATATTATTCTATTATTCCTATGTGTTTTGGCATAAAATACTCTGTTTCCATGAAATACATAGAAAATACCATATAGGCACCACCTGTTTAGTCAAAATAAGTTTTTAGTTTTGTAAATCATTTCAAAAAATGCTGATGGCGCCTGGTATTTTTGCATAAATTACTCTCAAAATGTACAAAAGTAGCAGGACAGCAATGTTTTGCTTAGTTTTTGCTTAAAATACTCTTTTTTATCTTTAATTTACACTCAATTGTTTCAAAAAATGCTTTCCGCACCTGATATTTTTTACATATTTTTTTACAAGCTTCAAAATATTTTTGGGGGCATAAAATATTCTCTCAAATGTACAAAAGTAGCAGGACAACAATTTTTTTTTTTTTTTGCATTAATACTCTTTTTTTTTTTTTTTTTTATAAAACAGGTAAATTGTGCTGAACATTTTTACATACTTTTAACAGGCTTCAAAATATATATATATATATTTTTTGGCCTAAAATACTCTCAAATGTACAAAAGTAGCAAGACAGTAAAGTTTTGTTTTGATTTTTTTGCTTAAAATACTCTATATTTTTATCTTTATTTTACACTCAATTGTTTAAAAAATGCTTTCAGCACCTGGTATTTTTTACATACTTTTTACAAGCTTCAAAATATTTTTGGGGCATAAAATACTCGCTCAAAATGTACAAAAGTAGCAGGACAACAATGTTTCTCAGGGGTTTCTTGGGGCATAAATACTCTTTTTTTATTTTTTATTAAACAGGTCAATTGCGTTGAAAATTGCTTTCAGCACCTGGTATTTTTACATCCTTTTTTACAAGTTTCAGAATATATTTTTTGGTCATAAAAGACTCTAAATGTACAAAAGTAGCAGGACAGCTCCCTCTGCTGTCCATATTCTAAATGGCAGTTTGTACAAAAATGTGTGATTTTAAAGTCAAATTGACTGTGTTTTTGGTTCCACTTTAGTTTCAAAATATGCACACATACTGTGTTTCTTTGTTTCTTTGTCTGTTGAAGGCTTTACAAAAGAAGATAAAAGCTTACAGCACCTGGTATTCCCAGGCGGTCTCCCATCCAAGTACTAACCAGGCCCGACCCTGCTTAGCTTCCGAGATCAGACGAGATCGGGCGTGTTCAGGGTGGTATGGCCGTAAGCGAAGGGCTCTGGGGTGGAGACTGCTTTTATATCCATGTTTCACCAGCTCCAGATGGGGAATGGGACTCGTGCTTTTCCAGGAGGAACAGACAAGCTTTTCTTGTCAACTTGACTCTTTCAACCTAAAGAAAACCCTGCTCAAATGTAAGAGTCAATGTTTCAAGACACCTTTTGGGCTTTCTTTATCATTTGGCCATTTCCCTGCTTTTAGCCTGAATATTATTCTATTATTCCTATGTGTTTTGGCATAAAATACTCTGTTTCCATGAAATACATAGAAAATACCATATAGGCACCACCTGTTTAGTCAAAATAAGTTTTTAGTTTTGTAAATCATTTCAAAAAATGCTGATGGCGCCTGGTATTTTTGCATAAATTACTCTCAAAATGTACAAAAGTAGCAGGACAGCAATGTTTTGCTTAGTTTTTGCTTAAAATACTCTTTTTATCTTTAATTTACACTCAATTGTTTCAAAAAATGCTTTCCGCACCTGATATTTTTACACATTTTTTTACAAGCTTCAAAATATTTTTGGGGGCATAAAATATTCTCTCAAATGTACAAAAGTAGCAGGACAACAATTTTTTTTTTTTTTTTGCATTAATACTCTTTTTTTTTTTTTTTTTATAAAACAGGTAAATTGTGCTGAACATTTTTACATACTTTTAACAGGCTTCAAAATATATATATATATTTTTTGGCCTAAAATACTCTCAAATGTACAAAAGTAGCAAGACAGTAAAGTTTTGTTTTGATTTTTTTGCTTAAAATACTCTATATTTTTATCTTTATTTTACACTCAATTGTTTAAAAAATGCTTTCAGCACCTGGTATTTTTTACATACTTTTTACAAGCTTCAAAATATTTTTGGGGCATAAAATACTCGCTCAAAATGTACAAAAGTAGCAGGACAACAATGTTTCTCAGGGGTTTCTTGGGGCATAAATACTCTTTTTTTATTTTTTATTAAACAGGTCAATTGCGTTGAAAATTGCTTTCAGCACCTGGTATTTTTACATCCTTTTTTACAAGTTTCAGAATATATTTTTTGGTCATAAAAGACTCTAAATGTACAAAAGTAGCAGGACAGCTCCCTCTGCTGTCCATATTCTAAATGGCAGTTTGTACAAAAATGTGTGATTTTAAAGTCAAATTGACTGTGTTTTTGGTTCCACTTTAGTTTCAAAATATGCACACATACTGTGTTTCTTTGTTTCTTTGTCTGTTGAAGGCTTTACAAAAGAAGATAAAAGCTTACAGCACCTGGTATTCCCAGGCGGTCTCCCATCCAAGTACTAACCAGGCCCGACCCTGCTTAGCTTCCGAGATCAGACGAGATCGGGCGTGTTCAGGGTGGTATGGCCGTAAGCGAAGGGCTCTGGGGTGGAGACTGCTTTTATATCCATGTTTCACCAGCTCCAGATGGGGAATGGGACTCGTGCTTTTCCAGGAGGAACAGACAAGCTTTTCTTGTCAACTTGACTCTTTCAACCTAAAGAAAACCCTGCTCAAATGTAAGAGTCAATGTTTCAAGACACCTTTTGGGCTTTCTTTATCATTTGGCCATTTCCCTGCTTTTAGCCTGAATATTATTCTATTATTCCTATGTGTTTTGGCATAAAATACTCTGTTTCCATGAAATACATAGAAAATACCATATAGGCACCACCTGTTTAGTCAAAATAAGTTTTTAGTTTTGTAAATCATTTCAAAAAATGCTGATGGCGCCTGGTATTTTTGCATAAATTACTCTCAAAATGTACAAAAGTAGCAGGACAGCAATGTTTTGCTTAGTTTTTGCTTAAAATACTCTTTTTTATCTTTAATTTACACTCAATTGTTTCAAAAAATGCTTTCCGCACCTGATATTTTTTACATATTTTTTTACAAGCTTCAAAATATTTTTGGGGGCATAAAATATTCTCTCAAATGTACAAAAGTAGCAGGACAACAATTTTTTTTTTTTTTTGCATTAATACTCTTTTTTTTTTTTTTTTTTATAAAACAGGTAAATTGTGCTGAACATTTTTACATACTTTTAACAGGCTTCAAAATATATATATATATATTTTTTGGCCTAAAATACTCTCAAATGTACAAAAGTAGCAAGACAGTAAAGTTTTGTTTTGATTTTTTTGCTTAAAATACTCTATATTTTTATCTTTATTTTACACTCAATTGTTTAAAAAATGCTTTCAGCACCTGGTATTTTTTACATACTTTTTACAAGCTTCAAAATATTTTTGGGGCATAAAATACTCGCTCAAAATGTACAAAAGTAGCAGGACAACAATGTTTCTCAGGGGTTTCTTGGGGCATAAATACTCTTTTTTTATTTTTTATTAAACAGGTCAATTGCGTTGAAAATTGCTTTCAGCACCTGGTATTTTTACATCCTTTTTTACAAGTTTCAGAATATATTTTTTGGTCATAAAAGACTCTAAATGTACAAAAGTAGCAGGACAGCTCCCTCTGCTGTCCATATTCTAAATGGCAGTTTGTACAAAAATGTGTGATTTTAAAGTCAAATTGACTGTGTTTTTGGTTCCACTTTAGTTTCAAAATATGCACACATACTGTGTTTCTTTGTTTCTTTGTCTGTTGAAGGCTTTACAAAAGAAGATAAAAGCTTACAGCACCTGGTATTCCCAGGCGGTCTCCCATCCAAGTACTAACCAGGCCCGACCCTGCTTAGCTTCCGAGATCAGACGAGATCGGGCGTGTTCAGGGTGGTATGGCCGTAAGCGAAGGGCTCTGGGGTGGAGACTGCTTTTATATCCATGTTTCACCAGCTCCAGATGGGGAATGGGACTCGTGCTTTTCCAGGAGGAACAGACAAGCTTTTCTTGTCAACTTGACTCTTTCAACCTAAAGAAAACCCTGCTCAAATGTAAGAGTCAATGTTTCAAGACACCTTTTGGGCTTTCTTTATCATTTGGCCATTTCCCTGCTTTTAGCCTGAATATTATTCTATTATTCCTATGTGTTTTGGCATAAAATACTCTGTTTCCATGAAATACATAGAAAATACCATATAGGCACCACCTGTTTAGTCAAAATAAGTTTTTAGTTTTGTAAATCATTTCAAAAAATGCTGATGGCGCCTGGTATTTTTGCATAAATTACTCTCAAAATGTACAAAAGTAGCAGGACAGCAATGTTTTGCTTAGTTTTTGCTTAAAATACTCTTTTTTATCTTTAATTTACACTCAATTGTTTCAAAAAATGCTTTCCGCACCTGATATTTTTTACATATTTTTTTACAAGCTTCAAAATATTTTTGGGGGCATAAAATATTCTCTCAAATGTACAAAAGTAGCAGGACAACAATTTTTTTTTTTTTTTTGCATTAATACTCTTTTTTTTTTTTTTTTTATAAAACAGGTAAATTGTGCTGAACATTTTTACATACTTTTAACAGGCTTCAAAATATATATATATATATTTTTTGGCCTAAAATACTCTCAAATGTACAAAAGTAGCAAGACAGTAAAGTTTTGTTTTGATTTTTTTGCTTAAAATACTCTATATTTTTATCTTTATTTTACACTCAATTGTTTAAAAAATGCTTTCAGCACCTGGTATTTTTTACATACTTTTTACAAGCTTCAAAATATTTTTGGGGCATAAAATACTCGCTCAAAATGTACAAAAGTAGCAGGACAACAATGTTTCTCAGGGGTTTCTTGGGGCATAAATACTCTTTTTTTATTTTTTATTAAACAGGTCAATTGCGTTGAAAATTGCTTTCAGCACCTGGTATTTTTACATCCTTTTTTACAAGTTTCAGAATATATTTTTTGGTCATAAAAGACTCTAAATGTACAAAAGTAGCAGGACAGCTCCCTCTGCTCTCCATATTCTAAATGGCAGTTTGTACAAAAATGTGTGATTTTAAAGTCAAATTGACTGTGTTTTTGGTTCCACTTTAGTTTCAAAATATGCACACATACTGTGTTTCTTTGTTTCTTTGTCTGTTGAAGGCTTTACAAAAGAAGATAAAAGCTTACAGCACCTGGTATTCCCAGGCGCTGTCTCCCATCCAAGTACTAACCAGGCCCGACCCTGCTTAGCTTCCGAGATCAGACGAGATCGGGCGTGTTCAGGGTGGTATGGCCGTAAGCGAAGGGCTCTGGGGTGGAGACTGCTTTTATATCCATGTTTCACCAGCTCCAGATGGGGAATGGGACTCGTGCTTTTCCAGGAGGAACAGACAAGCTTTTCTTGTCAACTTGACTCTTTCAACCTAAAGAAAACCCTGCTCAAATGTAAGAGTCAATGTTTCAAGACACCTTTTGGGCTTTCTTTATCATTTGGCCATTTCCCTGCTTTTAGCCTGAATATTATTCTATTATTCCTATGTGTTTTGGCATAAAATACTCTGTTTCCATGAAATACATAGAAAATACCATATAGGCACCACCTGTTTAGTCAAAATAAGTTTTTAGTTTTGTAAATCATTTCAAAAAATGCTGATGGCGCCTGGTATTTTTGCATAAATTACTCTCAAAATGTACAAAAGTAGCAGGACAGCAATGTTTTGCTTAGTTTTTGCCTAACCCTTTAAGCGCCAAAGTCGCAGAAATGCAACTTTACCGTACAAGGAAATTAATGAAATAATAGTAGAAAATGAATCACTTCAGTCATTGGTCGGTTCGGTGCAACTTCCCTTTATTAGCCAGGTATGATCCAGGGCAGATCCGGTAAGGAAAAAAATGGCTGGAGGAAGTACACGTGGCATGCAATTTACAGCAGATTCTGACTCTGAAGGGTATTATCTCCCCGAGAGTGACGATGGATTTTCAAGTGGAGATGAAGGGACTTCGAAACAACGGACAGGTGCAAAGGACAGACGGAGGCGAGGAACCAGTGGAACCAGTGGCTGCAGTAAAACTTGCCCGGTGGATGAGAGCTGGGACATGCTGAGAGAGGTCGAGGTATTTGAGGCATGGATCAAACCTTTTGAAGACCCAGTTGGCTACACAGGAGAGATGGATCTGACGGATGCTAATCCATTTGATATTCTGTCACTCTTTCTGACCGATCAGTTTTGGACTTTCATTACTGATGAGACAAATAGATATGCACATCAGTGTATGGCACCTATGATTCTGAAGCCACATTCAAGATTTCTTGAGTGGTATGATGTATCAGTCACCGAAATGAAAGCTTTCTTCGCTTTGCATCTCTCCATGGGCCTTGTTGAGAAACCTGAAATCGAGGATTACTGGGGAACATTTTGGCTTACACAAACGCCTGGATTTGGAAATGTAATGTCAAGAAACAGATTTGAAATCATTCTTTCGTTCTTTCATTTTGTCAACAATAATGATTATGTGAGAACAGGCGAGCCCGGGCACGATAAACTGTTCAAAGTCCGCCCAATAATAGATTTGATTATTCCCAAATTTGCAGCAGTTTACAGTCCAATCAAGGAGCTTTCTTTAGATGAAATGACAATAGCTTTCAAGGGGAGATCTTCACTAAAATGTTACTCTCCGAATAAACCTGACAAATATGGCTATAGAGTGTATGCCCTGAGTGAAAGCTGTTCAGGGTATGTTTTGCGCTGGTCAATGCACACTGGACAGTACAAAAATAATGCAAGCAACATCAGTGCAACACACGCAGTTGTCCGTGAGTTGGTTTCTCCCTTTACGGGCAAAGGACACGAGATTTACATGGACAGTTACTATACCTCGCCTGTAATTGCAAATGAATTAGCAGATTTGGAAACTGGACTGTGTGGGACGGTAAGGATTACCAGGTTGGGGATGCCAAAATGCCTTGGTAAAAGTGTCTTACAGCTGAAAAAAGGAGATGACCCAGTTTTTTGCAGAAAGGGAAAACTCCTGGCTTGTGCTTGGCACGATACTAAACGTCTCACCATGTTGTCCACAGTCCATGGAAATGATTGTGTTCAGAGGAGGATCCGATCCAAGACAGATGACACTGGCTTCCGTGACATCAAAAGACCTGTATGTGTCGACCAGTACAACGCCTACATGGGTGGAGTGGACACTGCTGACCAGAGGATGAAGACATACCTCTTTCCACACAGGTCCCGGAAATGGTATCATCGCATATTCAATGCCATTATAAGCATAAGTATTGTCAACTCACACATCATATACACCAAATCCACTCCAGGCCCACACAAACCTTTAAAGGTTTACATTCAGAACATTATTGATGCATTACTGGCTGATCACTCCAAAAAACAAGAAAGGCGCTCAAGACCGGAGGGTGAAATGCCACAGAGACTCACAGAGCGTCATTGGCTTTGTCAAGCAGAGGGACGTCCAGACTGCGCCGTGTGCTCTGACCGCTCTCGTACCAAAGGCAGGCGGCAAACAAAGTACAGGTGCCGTCAGTGTGGCGTTGGCCTCTGTGCGGTTCCATGCAACGAGAGATACCATACGCTAAAAAACTTTAAATGCTGTCATTTGGATATGTAAAAGTGCAGGGTACCTTGACCCTGGATGGACATCTTTTCTGTGATGGCTCTCTCCTTTCTTCACTGCTTTCTCCACAACCTGCCTGGCACCAATGATGGATGTATAAGTTGGAAAAATAAAAAAAATGAAAAAAATACATAATAAATACCGTGTTTGTCATCATTTGGTCAGAACTTGTAATCAGGGCCCGAGTTTGAAGATGTGAGCAAAAGGGGTGAAAATGGGTTAAAATGTGAAAAAACACCAAAATGAGCAAAATGAAATAATCCCCCATCATCAGTGCACAGTTTGCCCCCAGAAAAGCACTCCCCTGGTGCCTGGAGGTGATCTGACCACCAGAATATAGTACCATATACCCCTGCTGGTCTTAGAAAAAAAACCGAGCTTCCAGCCAATAGTACACTATACCCGAGGGACTCTGTCGTTTTTCGGCAATAGTACACTATACCCGAGGGACTCTGTCGTTTTTCGGCAATAGTACACTATACCCGAGGGACTCTGTCGTTTTTCGGCAATAGTACACTATACCCGAGGGACTCTGTCGTTTTTCGGCAATAGTACACTATACCCGAGGGACTCTGTCGTTTTTCGGCAATAGTACACTATACCCGAGGGACTCTGTCGTTTTTCCGGGCCGTAGTATGAAGTTGTGAGCAAAAGGGGTGAAAATGGGTTAAAATGTGAAAAAACACCAAAATGAGCAAAATGAAATAATCCCCCATCATCAGTGCACTGTTTGCCCCCAGAAAAGCACTCCCCTGGGGCCTGGAGGTGATCTGACCATCAGAGTATAGCACCATATGCCCCTGAGGGACTTAGAGTAAAAACCGAAATAGTACACTATACCTGAAAAGACTCTGTCATTTTTCGGCAATAGTACACTATACCCGAGCGACTCTGTCGTTTTTCCGGGCCGTAGTATGAAGTTGTGAGCAAATGGGGTGAAAATGGGTTAAAATGTGAAAAAACACCAAAATGAGCAAAATGAAATAATCCCCCATCATCAGTGCACTGTTTGCCCCCAGAAAAGCACTCCCCTGGGGCCTGGAGGTGATCTGACCATCATAGTATAGCACCATATGCCCCTGAGGGACTTAGAGTAAAAACCGAAATAGTACACTATACCTGAAAAGACTCTGTCATTTTTCGGCAATAGTACACTATATACCGTTGGACTTAGTCGTTTTTTGGGCTCGTGGGAATAAGCGTTCAGCTCAAAATTCCCGGGCTAAATCACGCTGCTCCCGAGAAATTCTTACGCTGCTCTCACGCGGAATGTGCAAAATGGTAATGCTGGGAGGGAGGGGCGGGCGGTTTTTGAGAATGACGTTTTTCGCAATCGAAACAGGTACATTTCCTGGTTGTGCGGATACCGGGCAAGGAGCTCGTTTGACGGGCACACGAGAACCGCGATCGATGGGCCCCGTTCTGGTTTTATCCAGCTTCCAAGGCTCCTTCACAGCCGTAATGTCAAGTCATGGTTCGGAGGTGCGGAGGTGAGCGTCGGATCACGGAGCCTCTGAATGGAGCCCCGCGCTCCGCGCTCCACCGGGCTCTAAGCGCCGCTCAGACCCGGCATGAGAGGGTCTATTTTCGGCTTGATTTTACCAGACTCCCGGGCACTTCCAGAAGCTTCCTGTTTGCTCTGATTGCTCGGGGCAGAGCACGGTGTCACGCTGACCACGGGCTGTACGCGAAGGTGACCCGCTCCGTGATCTTAGCGCCGCCCAGACCCAGGGCCATCCACCCCGCATACGGCCAGACTTTGCCCGGCCAGGGAGCACCTTCTGCGGGTCGGAGGCTCCGGGTCGGAGCCCCTGGAGCCTGGAGCCCTCACCGGGCCCCGAACTCGGCTGCCGGAGGCAGTGCAGTGCCTCATGGATAAAAGGCACCCAGCCGTCCAACTCGCGTGAGGCGGAGCAGGGATCATCCGTGAATCAACCATGAAAATGGTACAAATCATGGTTCTATGTATACCAGACAAGGAGCTTGGTCTATTGGCACTCAAGACCCGCCATCGTAGGGCCCCGTTCTGGTTTTATCCAGCTTCGAAGGCTCCTGCGCACTGCGGGTTTGTTTACATTTTGCGGCTGTGGTTTGCTCCGGCTAACCTCACGCCGGACACGTTGGAAGCGAGGCCGAGACAGAGGTCCCACCAGGCGCGGGGCTTCAGTCTGACTGGCTTCCCCCGCGCCTGGCCCCTTGTCTCCGGAGATGGGACCGTCACTCACCCCCGCACTGAAGGACGCGCGGCTTGAAGGATGATGGCTGCGCTTAGCCCCTGTGCCAGGGGCTCTGAGCCAGTCCCCTTCAGCCTCAACGCGTCCGGTGGGAACACAGTCCGGGTCCATTGTCACTCACCCCTGCGCAGAAGGACGCGCGGCTTGGAGGATGATGGCTGCGCTTAGCCCCTGGCACAGGGGCTCTGCACCAGTCCCCTTCAGCCTCAACGCGTCCGGTGGAACAACAGTCCAGGCCCTCTGTCACTCACCCCCGCACTGAAGGACGCGCGGCTTGAAGGATGATGGCTGTGCTTAGCCCCTGTGCCAGGGGCTCTGAGCCAGTCCCCTTCAGCCTCAACGCGTCCGGTGGGAACACAGTCCGGGTCCACTGTCACTCACCCCTGCGCAGAAGGACGCGCGGCTTGGAGGATGATGGCTGCGCTTAGCCCCTGGCACAGGGGCTCTGCACCAGTCCCCTTCAGCCTCAACGCGTCCGGTGGAACAACAGTCCAGGCCCACTGTCACTCACCCCCGCACTGAAGGACGCGCGGCTTGGAGGATGATGGCTGCGCTTAGCCCCTGTTACAGGGGCTCTGCGCCAGTCTCCTTCAGCCTCAACGCGTCCGACGGAACCACAGTCCGAGCCCATTGTCACTCACCCCCGCGCAGCAGGAGGCGCGGCTTGAAGGATGATGGCTGCGCTTAGCCCCTGGGCCCAAGGGCTCTGCGCCAGTCCCCTTCAGCCTCAACGTGTCCGATGGCTCTGCGCGGGGCGGGGGGCAGGGCCGGCGCATATTTTTGGTCCGACTCCGGTCCCTTCCTCGTCTCTGAGTTTGTCAAATGCAGCGCCTGTCCAGGGCTCACTTTGCTATCAACTGGCTGGTCACCGCCATCGTAGGGCCCCGTTCTGGTTTCATCCAGCTTCGAAGGCTCCTGCGCACTGCGGGGTTGTTGGCATTTGTTGTCCTGATTTGCGCTGGCTCACCCTTACGCTGGACACAGCGCCAGATGATATATTTGGTCCGACTCCGGTCCCTTCCTCGTCTCTGAGTTTGTCAAATGCAGCGCCTGTCCAGGGCTCACTTTGCTATCAACTGGCTGGTCACCGCCATCGTAGGGCCCCGTTCTGGTTTCATCCAGCTTCGAAGGCTCCTGCGCACTGCGGGGTTGTTGGCATTTGTGGTCCTGATTTGCGCTGGCTCACCCTTACGCTGGACACAGCGCCAGATGATATATTTGGTCCGACTCCGGTCCCTTCCTCGTCTCTGAGTTTGTCAAATGCAGCGCCTGTCCAGGGCTCACTTTGCTATCAACTGGCTGGTCACCGCCATCGTAGGGCCCTGTTCTGGTTTCATCCAGCTTCGAAGGCTCCTGCGCACTGCGGGGTTGTTGGCATTTGTGGTCCTGATTTGCGCTGGCTCACCCTCACGCTGGACACAGCGCCAGATGATATATTTGGTCCGACTCTGGTCCCTTCCTCGTCTCTGAGTTTGTCAAATGCAGCTCCTGTCCAGGGCTCACTTTGCTATCAACTGGCTGGTCACCGCCATCGTAGGGCCCCGTTCTGGTTTCATCCAGCTTCGAAGGCTCCTGCGCACTGCGGGGTTGTTGGCATTTGTGGTCCAGAGCCCCGGCTCTAAATTAAACCTGTTACCCTAGTAGGCCGGCCTCCGGGTCCCCCTCTCTTCTTCGGTTATGGAGTACATTGGGCGCGGGGGCAGCCAGTGGAGGGCAAGGGCCCTGCCTCCAAGTGTGGTGTAGGGGACAGGGGAGCCAGGGCCTTGGGGTCCTGGTGCTTTTTATCTTTTAAAGTGGCTCAGAGTACCAAGGGCACGGACTTCCAGGGGGCTGCACCAAGGGTGTGTAGCTCGTGTTGGGGTGCTTAAGTGTGGGTACCCAGGGACGAAAGGTGGGCCGGGGCCGGCGCGAGCCTCTGTGGTGAGTGCTGGGCCGTTCCCTTGGTACTCCAGTCGGAGTACCAAGGGCACGGACTTCCATGGTATAGTACCAAGGGCACGGACCTCCAGGGGGCTGAAACAAGGGTGTGTAGCCCGTGTGGGGGTGCTTAAGTGTGGGTCCCCGGGTTCGAAGGGAGGGCCTGGTCCCCGGTGGTCATCCCCGGAGTCCCAGAGCCTGCAACCCGGGGAAGAGTGGCCCGTCCCCAGACTGAGTTTGGGGGAATGCGGGGTGGCTCTGGAGGGGCTCCAGGGGTTCCAGGGGGTGCTCGGCGGAGGCCATGCCCAGCCAGAGTGGCCCTTCCCCGGGCAGAATCTGGGGAGAGTGGGGAGTGGCTCTGGAGGTGCTCCGGGGGCTCCAGGGGTTCCAGGGGGTGCTCAGTGGGGGCCATGCCCAGCCAGAGTTGCCCTTCCCCGGGGTGAGTCTGGAGGAGTGGGGGGTGGCTCTGGAGGGGCTCCAGGGGTTCCAGGGGGTGCTCGGCGGAGGCCATGCCCAGCCAGAGTGTCCCTTCCCCGGGCAGAATCTGGGGAGAGTGGGGGGTGGCTCTGGAGGTGCTCCGGGGGCTCCAGGGGGTGCTCGGCGGAGGCCATGCCCAGCCAGAGTGGCCCTTCCCCGGGCATAGTCTGGGGAGAGTGGGGGGTGGCTCTGGAGGTGCTCCGGGGGCTCCAGGGGGTGCTCGGCGGAGGCCATGCCCAGCCAGAGTGGCCCTTCCCCGGGCATAGTCTGGGGAGAGTGGGGGGTGGCTCTGGAGGTGCTCCGGGGGCTCCAGGGGGTGCTCAGTGGAGGCCATGCCCAGCCAGAGTGTCCCTTCCCCGGGCAGAGTCTGGAGGAGTGGGGGGTGGCTCTGGAGGTGCTCCGGGGGCTCCAGGGGTTCCAGGGGGTGCTCAGCGGAGGCCATGCCCAGCCAGAGTGGCCCTTCCCCGGGGTGAGTCTGGGGAGAGTGGGGGGTGGCTCTGGAGGTGCTCCGGGGGCTCCAGGGGGTGCTCAGTGGAGGCCATGCCCAGCCAGAGTGTCCCTTCCCCGGGCAGAGTCTGGAGGAGTGGGGGGTGGCTCTGGAGGTGCTCCGGGGGCTCCAGGGGGTGCTCGGCGGAGGCCATGCCCAGCCAGAGTGGCCCTTCCCCGGGCATAGTCTGGGGAGAGTGGGGGGTGGCTCTGGAGGTGCTCCGGGGGCTCCAGGGGGTGCTCAGTGGAGGCCATGCCCAGCCAGAGTGTCCCTTCCCCGGGCAGAGTCTGGAGGAGTGGGGGGTGGCTCTGGAGGTGCTCCGGGGGCTCCAGGGGTTCCAGGGGGTGCTCAGCGGAGGCCATGCCCAGCCAGAGTGGCCCTTCCCCGGGGTGAGTCTGGGGAGAGTGGGGGGTGGCTCTGGAGGTGCTCCGGGGGCTCCAGGGGGTGCTCAGCGGAGGCCATGCCCAGCCAGAGTGTCCCTTCCCCGGGCATAGTCTGGGGAGAGTGGGGGGTGGCTCTGGAGGTGCTCCGGGGGCTCCAGGGGGTGCTCGGCGGAGGCCATGCCCAGCCAGAGTGGCCCTTCCCCGGGCATAGTCTGGGGAGAGTGGGGGGTGGCTCTGGAGGTGCTCCGGGGGCTCCAGGGGGTGCTCAGTGGAGGCCATGCCCAGCCAGAGTGTCCCTTCCCCGGGCAGAGTCTGGAGGAGTGGGGGGTGGCTCTGGAGGTGCTCCGGGGGCTCCAGGGGTTCCAGGGGGTGCTCAGCGGAGGCCATGCCCAGCCAGAGTGGCCCTTCCCCGGGGTGAGTCTGGGGAGAGTGGGGGGTGGCTCTGGAGGTGCTCCGGGGGCTCCAGGGGGTGCTCAGCGGAGGCCATGCCCAGCCAGAGTGTCCCTTCCCCGGGCATAGTCTGGGGAGAGTGGGGGGTGGCTCTGGAGGTGCTCCGGGGGCTCCAGGGGGTGCTCGGCGGAGGCCATGCCCAGCCAGAGTGGCCCTTCCCCGGGCATAGTCTGGGGAGAGTGGGGGGTGGCTCTGGAGGTGCTCCGGGGGCTCCAGGGGGTGCTCAGTGGAGGCCATGCCCAGCCAGAGTGTCCCTTCCCCGGGCAGAGTCTGGAGGAGTGGGGGGTGGCTCTGGAGGTGCTCCGGGGGCTCCAGGGGTTCCAGGGGGTGCTCAGCGGAGGCCATGCCCAGCCAGAGTGGCCCTTCCCCGGGGTGAGTCTGGGGAGAGTGGGGGGTGGCTCTGGAGGTGCTCCGGGGGCTCCAGGGGGTGCTCAGCGGAGGCCATGCCCAGCCAGAGTGTCCCTTCCCCGGGCATAGTCTGGGGAGAGTGGGGGGTGGCTCTGGAGGTGCTCCGGGGGCTCCAGGGGGTGCTCGGCGGAGGCCATGCCCAGCCAGAGTGGCCCTTCCCCGGGCATAGTCTGGGGAGAGTGGGGGGTGGCTCTGGAGGTGCTCCGGGGGCTCCAGGGGGTGCTCAGTGGAGGCCATGCCCAGCCAGAGTGTCCCTTCCCCGGGCAGAGTCTGGAGGAGTGGGGGGTGGCTCTGGAGGTGCTCCGGGGGCTCCAGGGGTTCCAGGGGGTGCTCAGCGGAGGCCATGCCCAGCCAGAGTGGCCCTTCCCCGGGGTGAGTCTGGGGAGAGTGGGGGGTGGCTCTGGAGGTGCTCCGGGGGCTCCAGGGGGTGCTCAGCGGAGGCCATGCCCAGCCAGAGTGTCCCTTCCCCGGGCATAGTCTGGGGAGAGTGGGGGGTGGCTCTGGAGGTGCTCCGGGGGCTCCAGGGGGTGCTCGGCGGAGGCCATGCCCAGCCAGAGTGTCCCTTCCCCGGGCAGAGTCTGGAGGAGTGGGGGGTGGCTCTGGAGGTGCTCCGGGGGCTCCAGGGGTTCCAGGGGGTGCTCAGTGGGGGCCATGCCCAGCCAGAGTGGCCCTTCCCCGGGCAAAGTCTGGTCGTGTGCGGGGTGGATGATCCCTGCTCCGCCTCACGCGAGTTCGAGACCGGCTGGGTGCCCTTTTATCCATGAGGCACTGCACTGCCTCCGGCAGCCGAGTTCGGGGCCCGGTGAGGGCTCCAGGCTCCAGGGGCTCCGACCCGGAGCCTCCGACCCGCAGAAGGTGCTCCCTGGCCGGGCAAAGTCTGGCCGTGTGCGGGGTGGATGATCCCTGCTCCGCCTCACGCGAGTTCGAGACCGGCTGGGTGCCCTTTTATCCATGAGGCACTGCACTGCCTCCAGCAGCCGAGTTCGGGGCCCGGTGAGGGCTCCAGGCTCCAGGGGCTCCGACCCGGAGCCTCCGACCCGCAGAAGGTGCTCCCTGGCCGGGCAAAGTCTGGCCGTGTGCGGGTGGATGATCCCTGCTCCGCCTCACGCGAGTTCGAGACCGGCTGGGTGCCCTTTTATCCATGAGGCACTGCACTTCCTCCGGCAGCCGAGTTCGGGGCCCGGTGAGGGCTCCAGGCTCCAGGGGCTCCGACCCGGAGCCTCCGACCCGCAGAAGGTGCTCCCTGGCCGGGCAAAGTCTGGCCGTGTGCGGGGTGGATGATCCCTGCTCCGCCTCACGCGAGTTCGAGACCGGCTGGGTGCCCTTTTATCCATGAGGCACTGCACTGCCTCCGGCAGCCGAGTTCGGGGCCCGGTGAGGGCTCCAGGCTCCAGGGGCTCCGACCCGGAGCCTCCGACCCGCAGAAGGTGCTCCCTGGCCGGGCAAAGTCTGGCCGTGTGCGGGGTGGATGATCCCTGCTCCGCCTCACGCGAGTTCGAGACCGGCTGGGTGCCCTTTTATCCAAGAATCAACTGGAGTGTGGAGCTTCTACGGGCCTCCAGGGGCACTGCCGACCCAGAGCTGTGCCCCGGCTTCAGTTCTCTGTATCTCAGGAAGTTTTTTATTTATACATTTATTTCATCCATAATCTCTGGCGCCTAAAGGGTTATCAGTCCTTGGGGCTTGGGGCTAGGCTTGGCGTTTGTCAAATATTTATTTATTTTTGTCCACCTTTATTTACAAAAAATACAGAAGATGGCAGCAGATGATAAGGTATTGAAACCAAAAACTCTGTATTCTAACCCTTTAAGCGCCAAAGTCGCAGAAATGCAACTTTACCGTACAAGGAAATTAATGAAATAATAGTAGAAAATGAATCACTTCAGTCATTGGTCGGTTCGGTGCAACTTCCCTTTATTAGCCAGGTATGATCCAGGGCAGATCCGGTAAGGAAAAAAATGGCTGGAGGAAGTACACGTGGCATGCAATTTACAGCAGATTCTGACTCTGAAGGGTATTATCTCCCCGAGAGTGACGATGGATTTCCAAGTGGAGATGAAGGGACTTCGAAACAACGGACAGGTGCAAAGGACAGACGGAGGCGAGGAACCAGTGGAACCAGTGGCTGCAGTAAAACTTGCCCGGTGGATGAGAGCTGGGACATGCTGAGAGAGGTCGAGGTATTTGAGGCATGGATCAAACCTTTTGAAGACCCAGTTGGCTACACAGGAGAGATGGATCTGACGGATGCTAATCCATTTGATATTCTGTCACTCTTTCTGACCGATCAGTTTTGGACTTTCATTACTGATGAGACAAATAGATATGCACATCAGTGTATGGCACCTATGATTCTGAAGCCACATTCAAGATTTCTTGAGTGGTATGATGTATCAGTCACCGAAATGAAAGCTTTCTTCGCTTTGCATCTCTCCATGGGCCTTGTTGAGAAACCTGAAATCGAGGATTACTGGGGAACATTTTGGCTTACACAAACGCCTGGATTTGGAAATGTAATGTCAAGAAACAGATTTGAAATCATTCTTTCGTTCTTTCATTTTGTCAACAATAATGATTATGTGAGAACAGGCGAGCCCGGGCACGATAAACTGTTCAAAGTCCGCCCAATAATAGATTTGATTATTCCCAAATTTGCAGCAGTTTACAGTCCAATCAAGGAGCTTTCTTTAGATGAAATGACAATAGCTTTCAAGGGGAGATCTTCACTAAAATGTTACTCTCCGAATAAACCTGACAAATATGGCTATAGAGTGTATGCCCTGAGTGAAAGCTGTTCAGGGTATGTTTTGCGCTGGTCAATGCACACTGGACAGTACAAAAATAATGCAAGCAACATCAGTGCAACACACGCAGTTGTCCGTGAGTTGGTTTCTCCCTTTACGGGCAAAGGACACGAGATTTACATGGACAGTTACTATACCTCGCCTGTAATTGCAAATGAATTAGCAGATTTGGAAACTGGACTGTGTGGGACGGTAAGGATTACCAGGTTGGGGATGCCAAAATGCCTTGGTAAAAGTGTCTTACAGCTGAAAAAAGGAGATGACCCAGTTTTTTGCAGAAAGGGAAAACTCCTGGCTTGTGCTTGGCACGATACTAAACGTCTCACCATGTTGTCCACAGTCCATGGAAATGATTGTGTTCAGAGGAGGATCCGATCCAAGACAGATGACACTGGCTTCCGTGACATCAAAAGACCTGTATGTGTCGACCAGTACAACGCCTACATGGGTGGAGTGGACACTGCTGACCAGAGGATGAAGACATACCTCTTTCCACACAGGTCCCGGAAATGGTATCATCGCATATTCAATGCCATTATAAGCATAAGTATTGTCAACTCACACATCATATACACCAAATCCACTCCAGGCCCACACAAACCTTTAAAGGTTTACATTCAGAACATTATTGATGCATTACTGGCTGATCACTCCAAAAAACAAGAAAGGCGCTCAAGACCGGAGGGTGAAATGCCACAGAGACTCACAGAGCGTCATTGGCTTTGTCAAGCAGAGGGACGTCCAGACTGCGCCGTGTGCTCTGACCGCTCTCGTACCAAAGGCAGGCGGCAAACAAAGTACAGGTGCCGTCAGTGTGGCGTTGGCCTCTGTGCGGTTCCATGCAACGAGAGATACCATACGCTAAAAAACTTTAAATGCTGTCATTTGGATATGTAAAAGTGCAGGGTACCTTGACCCTGGATGGACATCTTTTCTGTGATGGCTCTCTCCTTTCTTCACTGCTTTCTCCACAACCTGCCTGGCACCAATGATGGATGTATAAGTTGGAAAAATAAAAAAAATGAAAAAAATACATAATAAATACCGTGTTTGTCATCATTTGGTCAGAACTTGTAATCAGGGCCCGAGTTTGAAGATGTGAGCAAAAGGGGTGAAAATGGGTTAAAATGTGAAAAAACACCAAAATGAGCAAAATGAAATAATCCCCCATCATCAGTGCACAGTTTGCCCCCAGAAAAGCACTCCCCTGGTGCCTGGAGGTGATCTGACCACCAGAATATAGTACCATATACCCCTGCTGGTCTTAGAAAAAAAACCGAGCTTCCAGCCAATAGTACACTATACCCGAGGGACTCTGTCGTTTTTCGGCAATAGTACACTATACCCGAGGGACTCTGTCGTTTTTCGGCAATAGTACACTATACCCGAGGGACTCTGTCGTTTTTTGGCAATAGTACACTATACCCGAGGGACTCTGTCGTTTTTCGGCAATAGTACACTATACCCGAGGGACTCTGTCGTTTTTCGGCAATAGTACACTATACCCGAGGGACTCTGTCGTTTTTCCGGGCCGTAGTATGAAGTTGTGAGCAAAAGGGGTGAAAATGGGTTAAAATGTGAAAAAACACCAAAATGAGCAAAATGAAATAATCCCCCATCATCAGTGCACTGTTTGCCCCCAGAAAAGCACTCCCCTGGGGCCTGGAGGTGATCTGACCATCAGAGTATAGCACCATATGCCCCTGAGGGACTTAGAGTAAAAACCGAAATAGTACACTATACCTGAAAAGACTCTGTCATTTTTCGGCAATAGTACACTATATACCGTTGGACTTAGTCGTTTTTTGGGCTCGTGGGAATAAGCGTTCAGCTCAAAATTCCCGGGCTAAATCACGCTGCTCCCGAGAAATTCTTACGCTGCTCTCACGCGGAATGTGCAAAATGGTAATGCTGGGAGGGAGGGGCGGGCGGTTTTTGAGAATGACGTTTTTCGCAATCGAAACAGGTACATTTCCTGGTTGTGCGGATACCGGGCAAGGAGCTCGTTTGACGGGCACACGAGAACCGCGATCGATGGGCCCCGTTCTGGTTTTATCCAGCTTCCAAGGCTCCTTCACAGCCGTAATGTCAAGTCATGGTTCGGAGGTGCGGAGGTGAGCGTCGGATCACGGAGCCTCTGAATATAGCCCCGCGCTCCGCGCTCCACCGGGCTCTAAGCGCCGCTCAGACCCGGCATGAGATGGTCTATTTTCGGCTTGATTTTACCAGACTCCCGGGCACTTCCAGAAGCTTCCTGTTTGCTCTGATTGCTCGGGGCAGAGCACGGTGTCACGCTGACCACGGGCTGTACGCGGAGGTGAGAGCTGGTTGTAAGGCGGATCACGGAGCCTCTGAATGGAGCCCCGCGCTCCGCGCTCCTCCGGGCTCTAAGTGCCGCTCAGACCCGGCATGAGAGGGTCTATTTTCGGCTTGATTTTACCAGACTCCCGGGCACTTCCAGAAGCTTCCTGTTTGCTCTGATTGCTCGGGGCAGAGCACGGTGTCACGCTGACCACGGGCTGTACGCGGAGGTGAGAGCTGGTTGTAAGGCGGATCACGGAGCCTCTGAATGGAGCCCCGCGCTCCGCGCTCCTCCGGGCTCTAAGTGCCGCTCAGACCCGGCATGAGAGGGTCTATTTTCGGCTTGATTTTACCAGACTCCCGGGCACTTCCAGAAGCTTCCTGTTTGCTCTGATTGCTCGGGGCAGAGCACGGTGTCACGCTGACCACGGGCTGTACGCGGAGGTGAGAGCTGGTTGTAAGGCGGATCACGGAGCCTCTGAATGGAGCCCCGCGCTCCGCGCTCCTCCGGGCTCTAAGTGCCGCTCAGACCCGGCATGAGAGGGTCTATTTTCGGCTTGATTTTACCAGACTCCCGGGCACTTCCAGAAGCTTCCTGTTTGCTCTGATTGCTCGGGGCAGAGCACGGTGTCACGCTGACCACGGGCTGTACGCGGAGGTGACCCGCTCCGTGATCTTAGCGCCGCCCAGACCCAGGGCCATCCACCCCGCATACGGCCAGACTTTGCCCGGCCAGGGAGCACCTTCTGCGGGTCGGAGGCTCCGGGTCGGAGCCCCTGGAGCCTGGAGCCCTCACCGGGCCCCGAACTCGGCTGCCGGAGGCAGTGCAGTGCCTCATGGATAAAAGGCACCCAGCCGTCCAACTCGCGTGAGGCGGAGCAGGGATCATCCGTGAATCAACCATGAAAATGGTACAAATCATGGTTCTATGTATACCAGACAAGGAGCTTGGTCTATTGGCACTCAAGACCCGCCATCGTAGGGCCCCGTTCTGGTTTTATCCAGCTTCGAAGGCTCCTGCGCACTGCGGGTTTGTTTACATTTTGCGGCTGTGGTTTGCTCCGGCTAACCTCACGCCGGACACGTTGGAAGCGAGGCCGAGACAGAGGTCCCACCAGGCGCGGGGCTTCAGTCTGACTGGCTTCCCCCGCGCCTGGCCCCTTGTCTCCGGAGATGGGACCGTCACTCACCCCCGCACTGAAGGACGCGCGGCTTGAAGGATGATGGCTGCGCTTAGCCCCTGTGCCAGGGGCTCTGAGCCAGTCCCCTTCAGCCTCAACGCGTCCGGTGGGAACACAGTCCGGGTCCATTGTCACTCACCCCTGCGCAGAAGGACGCGCGGCTTGGAGGATGATGGCTGCGCTTAGCCCCTGGCACAGGGGCTCTGCACCAGTCCCCTTCAGCCTCAACGCGTCCGGTGGAACAACAGTCCAGGCCCTCTGTCACTCACCCCCGCACTGAAGGACGCGCGGCTTGAAGGATGATGGCTGTGCTTAGCCCCTGTGCCAGGGGCTCTGAGCCAGTCCCCTTCAGCCTCAACGCGTCCGGTGGGAACACAGTCCGGGTCCACTGTCACTCACCCCTGCGCAGAAGGACGCGCGGCTTGGAGGATGATGGCTGCGCTTAGCCCCTGGCACAGGGGCTCTGCACCAGTCCCCTTCAGCCTCAACGCGTCCGGTGGAACAACAGTCCAGGCCCACTGTCACTCACCCCCGCACTGAAGGACGCGCGGCTTGGAGGATGATGGCTGCGCTTAGCCCCTGTTACAGGGGCTCTGCGCCAGTCTCCTTCAGCCTCAACGCGTCCGACGGAACCACAGTCCGAGCCCATTGTCACTCACCCCCGCGCAGCAGGAGGCGCGGCTTGAAGGATGATGGCTGCGCTTAGCCCCTGGGCCCAAGGGCTCTGCGCCAGTCCCCTTCAGCCTCAACGTGTCCGATGGCTCTGCGCGGGGCGGGGGGCAGGGCCGGCGCATATTTTTGGTCCGACTCCGGTCCCTTCCTCGTCTCTGAGTTTGTCAAATGCAGCGCCTGTCCAGGGCTCACTTTGCTATCAACTGGCTGGTCACCGCCATCGTAGGGCCCCGTTCTGGTTTCATCCAGCTTCGAAGGCTCCTGCGCACTGCGGGGTTGTTGGCATTTGTGGTCCTGATTTGCGCTGGCTCACCCTTACGCTGGACACAGCGCCAGATGATATATTTGGTCCGACTCCGGTCCCTTCCTCGTCTCTGAGTTTGTCAAATGCAGCGCCTGTCCAGGGCTCACTTTGCTATCAACTGGCTGGTCACCGCCATCGTAGGGCCCCGTTCTGGTTTCATCCAGCTTCGAAGGCTCCTGCGCACTGCGGGGTTGTTGGCATTTGTGGTCCTGATTTGCGCTGGCTCACCCTTACGCTGGACACAGCGCCAGATGATATATTTGGTCCGACTCCGGTCCCTTCCTCGTCTCTGAGTTTGTCAAATGCAGCTCCTGTCCAGGGCTCACTTTGCTATCAACTGGCTGGTCACCGCCATCGTAGGGCCCCGTTCTGGTTTCATCCAGCTTCGAAGGCTCCTGCGCACTGCGGGGTTGTTGGCATTTGTGGTCCTGATTTGCGCTGGCTCACCCTTACGCTGGACACAGCGCCAGATGATATATTTGGTCCGACTCCGGTCCCTTCCTCGTCTCTGAGTTTGTCAAATGCAGCGCCTGTCCAGGGCTCACTTTGCTATCAACTGGCTGGTCACCGCCATCGTAGGGCCCCGTTCTGGTTTCATCCAGCTTCGAAGGCTCCTGCGCACTGCGGGGTTGTTGGCATTTGTGGTCCTGATTTGCGCTGGCTCACCCTCACGCTGGACACAGCGCCAGATGATATATTTGGTCCGACTCCGGTCCCTTCCTCGTCTCTGAGTTTGTCAAATGCAGCTCCTGTCCAGGGCTCACTTTGCTATCAACTGGCTGGTCACCGCCATCGTAGGGCCCCGTTCTGGTTTCATCCAGCTTCGAAGGCTCCTGCGCACTGCGGGGTTGTTGGCATTTGTGGTCCAGAGCCCCGGCTCTAAATTAAACCTGTTACCCTAGTAGGCCGGCCTCCGGGTCCCCCTCTCTTCTTCGGTTATGGAGTACATTGGGCGCGGGGGCAGCCAGTGGAGGGCAAGGGCCCTGCCTCCAAGTGTGGTGTAGGGGACAGGGGAGCCAGGGCCTTGGGGTCCTGGTGCTTTTTATCTTTTAAAGTGGCTCAGAGTACCAAGGGCACGGACTTCCAGGGGGCTGCACCAAGGGTGTGTAGCTCGTGTTGGGGTGCTTAAGTGTGGGTACCCAGGGACGAAAGGTGGGCCGGGGCCGGCGCGAGCCTCTGTGGTGAGTGCTGGGCCGTTCCCTTGGTACTCCAGTCGGAGTACCAAGGGCACGGACTTCCATGGTATAGTACCAAGGGCACGGACCTCCAGGGGGCTGAAACAAGGGTGTGTAGCCCGTGTGGGGGTGCTTAAGTGTGGGTCCCCGGGTTCGAAGGGAGGGCCTGGTCCCCGGTGGTCATCCCCGGAGTCCCAGAGCCTGCAACCCGGGGAAGAGTGGCCCGTCCCCAGACTGAGTTTGGGGGAATGCGGGGTGGCTCTGGAGGGGCTCCAGGGGTTCCAGGGGGTGCTCGGCGGAGGCCATGCCCAGCCAGAGTGGCCCTTCCCCGGGCAGAATCTGGGGAGAGTGGGGAGTGGCTCTGGAGGTGCTCCGGGGGCTCCAGGGGTTCCAGGGGGTGCTCAGTGGGGGCCATGCCCAGCCAGAGTTGCCCTTCCCCGGGGTGAGTCTGGAGGAGTGGGGGGTGGCTCTGGAGGGGCTCCAGGGGTTCCAGGGGGTGCTCGGCGGAGGCCATGCCCAGCCAGAGTGTCCCTTCCCCGGGCAGAATCTGGGGAGAGTGGGGGGTGGCTCTGGAGGTGCTCCGGGGGCTCCAGGGGGTGCTCGGCGGAGGCCATGCCCAGCCAGAGTGGCCCTTCCCCGGGCATAGTCTGGGGAGAGTGGGGGGTGGCTCTGGAGGTGCTCCGGGGGCTCCAGGGGGTGCTCGGCGGAGGCCATGCCCAGCCAGAGTGGCCCTTCCCCGGGCATAGTCTGGGGAGAGTGGGGGGTGGCTCTGGAGGTGCTCCGGGGGCTCCAGGGGGTGCTCAGTGGAGGCCATGCCCAGCCAGAGTGTCCCTTCCCCGGGCAGAGTCTGGAGGAGTGGGGGGTGGCTCTGGAGGTGCTCCGGGGGCTCCAGGGGTTCCAGGGGGTGCTCAGCGGAGGCCATGCCCAGCCAGAGTGGCCCTTCCCCGGGGTGAGTCTGGGGAGAGTGGGGGGTGGCTCTGGAGGTGCTCCGGGGGCTCCAGGGGGTGCTCAGTGGAGGCCATGCCCAGCCAGAGTGTCCCTTCCCCGGGCAGAGTCTGGAGGAGTGGGGGGTGGCTCTGGAGGTGCTCCGGGGGCTCCAGGGGGTGCTCGGCGGAGGCCATGCCCAGCCAGAGTGGCCCTTCCCCGGGCATAGTCTGGGGAGAGTGGGGGGTGGCTCTGGAGGTGCTCCGGGGGCTCCAGGGGGTGCTCAGTGGAGGCCATGCCCAGCCAGAGTGTCCCTTCCCCGGGCAGAGTCTGGAGGAGTGGGGGGTGGCTCTGGAGGTGCTCCGGGGGCTCCAGGGGTTCCAGGGGGTGCTCAGCGGAGGCCATGCCCAGCCAGAGTGGCCCTTCCCCGGGGTGAGTCTGGGGAGAGTGGGGGGTGGCTCTGGAGGTGCTCCGGGGGCTCCAGGGGGTGCTCAGCGGAGGCCATGCCCAGCCAGAGTGTCCCTTCCCCGGGCATAGTCTGGGGAGAGTGGGGGGTGGCTCTGGAGGTGCTCCGGGGGCTCCAGGGGGTGCTCGGCGGAGGCCATGCCCAGCCAGAGTGGCCCTTCCCCGGGCATAGTCTGGGGAGAGTGGGGGGTGGCTCTGGAGGTGCTCCGGGGGCTCCAGGGGGTGCTCAGTGGAGGCCATGCCCAGCCAGAGTGTCCCTTCCCCGGGCAGAGTCTGGAGGAGTGGGGGGTGGCTCTGGAGGTGCTCCGGGGGCTCCAGGGGTTCCAGGGGGTGCTCAGCGGAGGCCATGCCCAGCCAGAGTGGCCCTTCCCCGGGGTGAGTCTGGGGAGAGTGGGGGGTGGCTCTGGAGGTGCTCCGGGGGCTCCAGGGGGTGCTCAGCGGAGGCCATGCCCAGCCAGAGTGTCCCTTCCCCGGGCATAGTCTGGGGAGAGTGGGGGGTGGCTCTGGAGGTGCTCCGGGGGCTCCAGGGGGTGCTCAGTGGAGGCCATGCCCAGCCAGAGTGTCCCTTCCCCGGGCAGAGTCTGGAGGAGTGGGGGGTGGCTCTGGAGGTGCTCCGGGGGCTCCAGGGGTTCCAGGGGGTGCTCAGCGGAGGCCATGCCCAGCCAGAGTGGCCCTTCCCCGGGGTGAGTCTGGGGAGAGTGGGGGGTGGCTCTGGAGGTGCTCCGGGGGCTCCAGGGGGTGCTCAGCGGAGGCCATGCCCAGCCAGAGTGTCCCTTCCCCGGGCATAGTCTGGGGAGAGTGGGGGGTGGCTCTGGAGGTGCTCCGGGGGCTCCAGGGGGTGCTCGGCGGAGGCCATTCCCAGCCAGAGTGGCCCTTCCCCGGGCATAGTCTGGGGAGAGTGGGGGGTGGCTCTGGAGGTGCTCCGGGGGCTCCAGGGGGTGCTCAGTGGAGGCCATGCCCAGCCAGAGTGTCCCTTCCCCGGGCAGAGTCTGGAGGAGTGGGGGGTGGCTCTGGAGGTGCTCCGGGGGCTCCAGGGGTTCCAGGGGGTGCTCAGCGGAGGCCATGCCCAGCCAGAGTGGCCCTTCCCCGGGGTGAGTCTGGGGAGAGTGGGGGGTGGCTCTGGAGGTGCTCCGGGGGCTCCAGGGGGTGCTCAGCGGAGGCCATGCCCAGCCAGAGTGTCCCTTCCCCGGGCATAGTCTGGGGAGAGTGGGGGGTGGCTCTGGAGGTGCTCCGGGGGCTCCAGGGGGTGCTCGGCGGAGGCCATGCCCAGCCAGAGTGGCCCTTCCCCGGGCATAGTCTGGGGAGAGTGGGGGGTGGCTCTGGAGGTGCTCCGGGGGCTCCAGGGGGTGCTCAGTGGAGGCCATGCCCAGCCAGAGTGTCCCTTCCCCGGGCAGAGTCTGGAGGAGTGGGGGGTGGCTCTGGAGGTGCTCCGGGGGCTCCAGGGGTTCCAGGGGGTGCTCAGCGGAGGCCATGCCCAGCCAGAGTGGCCCTTCCCCGGGGTGAGTCTGGGGAGAGTGGGGGGTGGCTCTGGAGGTGCTCCGGGGGCTCCAGGGGGTGCTCAGCGGAGGCCATGCCCAGCCAGAGTGGCCCTTCCCCGGGCATAGTCTGGGGAGAGTGGGGGGTGGCTCTGGAGGTGCTCTGGGGGCTCCAGAGGGTGCTCAGTGGAGGCCATGCCCAGCCAGAGTGTCCCTTCCCCGGGCAGAGTCTGGAGGAGTGGGGGGTGGCTCTGGAGGTGCTCCGGGGGCTCCAGGGGTTCCAGGGGGTGCTCAGTGGGGGCCATGCCCAGCCAGAGTGGCCCTTCCCCGGGCAAAGTCTGGTCGTGTGCGGGGTGGATGATCCCTGCTCCGCCTCACGCGAGTTCGAGACCGGCTGGGTGCCCTTTTATCCATGAGGCACTGCACTGCCTCCGGCAGCCGAGTTCGGGGCCCGGTGAGGGCTCCAGGCTCCAGGGGCTCCGACCCGGAGCCTCCGACCCGCAGAAGGTGCTCCCTGGCCGGGCAAAGTCTGGCCGTGTGCGGGGTGGATGATCCCTGCTCCGCCTCACGCGAGTTCGAGACCGGCTGGGTGCCCTTTTATCCATGAGGCACTGCACTGCCTCCAGCAGCCGAGTTCGGGGCCCGGTGAGGGCTCCAGGCTCCAGGGGCTCCGACCCGGAGCCTCCGACCCGCAGAAGGTGCTCCCTGGCCGGGCAAAGTCTGGCCGTGTGCGGGTGGATGATCCCTGCTCCGCCTCACGCGAGTTCGAGACCGGCTGGGTGCCCTTTTATCCATGAGGCACTGCACTTCCTCCGGCAGCCGAGTTCGGGGCCCGGTGAGGGCTCCAGGCTCCAGGGGCTCCGACCCGGAGCCTCCGACCCGCAGAAGGTGCTCCCTGGCCGGGCAAAGTCTGGCCGTGTGCGGGTGGATGATCCCTGCTCCGCCTCACGCGAGTTCGAGACCGGCTGGGTGCCCTTTTATCCATGAGGCACTGCACTTCCTCCGGCAGCCGAGTTCGGGGCCCGGTGAGGGCTCCAGGCTCCAGGGGCTCCGACCCGGAGCCTCCGACCCGCAGAAGGTGCTCCCTGGCCGGGCAAAGTCTGGCCGTGTGCGGGGTGGATGATCCCTGCTCCGCCTCACGCGAGTTCGAGACCGGCTGGGTGCCCTTTTATCCATGAGGCACTGCACTGCCTCCGGCAGCCGAGTTCGGGGCCCGGTGAGGGCTCCAGGCTCCAGGGGCTCCGACCCGGAGCCTCCGACCCGCAGAAGGTGCTCCCTGGCCGGGCAAAGTCTGGCCGTGTGCGGGGTGGATGATCCCTGCTCCGCCTCACGCGAGTTCGAGACCGGCTGGGTGCCCTTTTATCCAAGAATCAACTGGAGTGTGGAGCTTCTACGGGCCTCCAGGGGCACTGCCGACCCAGAGCTGTGCCCCGGCTTCAGTTCTCTGTATCTCAGGAAGTTTTTTATTTATACATTTATTTCATCCATAATCTCTGGCGCCTAAAGGGTTATCAGTCCTTGGGGCTTGGGGCTAGGCTTGGCGTTTGTCAAATATTTATTTATTTTTGTCCACCTTTATTTACAAAAAATACAGAAGATGGCAGCAGATGATAAGGTATTGAAACCAAAAACTCTGTATTCTAACCCTTTAAGCGCCAAAGTCGCAGAAATGCAACTTTACCGTACAAGGAAATTAATGAAATAATAGTAGAAAATGAATCACTTCAGTCATTGGTCGGTTCGGTGCAACTTCCCTTTATTAGCCAGGTATGATCCAGGGCAGATCCGGTAAGGAAAAAAATGGCTGGAGGAAGTACACGTGGCATGCAATTTACAGCAGATTCTGACTCTGAAGGGTATTATCTCCCCGAGAGTGACGATGGATTTCCAAGTGGAGATGAAGGGACTTCGAAACAACGGACAGGTGCAAAGGACAGACGGAGGCGAGGAACCAGTGGAACCAGTGGCTGCAGTAAAACTTGCCCGGTGGATGAGAGCTGGGACATGCTGAGAGAGGTCGAGGTATTTGAGGCATGGATCAAACCTTTTGAAGACCCAGTTGGCTACACAGGAGAGATGGATCTGACGGATGCTAATCCATTTGATATTCTGTCACTCTTTCTGACCGATCAGTTTTGGACTTTCATTACTGATGAGACAAATAGATATGCACATCAGTGTATGGCACCTATGATTCTGAAGCCACATTCAAGATTTCTTGAGTGGTATGATGTATCAGTCACCGAAATGAAAGCTTTCTTCGCTTTGCATCTCTCCATGGGCCTTGTTGAGAAACCTGAAATCGAGGATTACTGGGGAACATTTTGGCTTACACAAACGCCTGGATTTGGAAATGTAATGTCAAGAAACAGATTTGAAATCATTCTTTCGTTCTTTCATTTTGTCAACAATAATGATTATGTGAGAACAGGCGAGCCCGGGCACGATAAACTGTTCAAAGTCCGCCCAATAATAGATTTGATTATTCCCAAATTTGCAGCAGTTTACAGTCCAATCAAGGAGCTTTCTTTAGATGAAATGACAATAGCTTTCAAGGGGAGATCTTCACTAAAATGTTACTCTCCGAATAAACCTGACAAATATGGCTATAGAGTGTATGCCCTGAGTGAAAGCTGTTCAGGGTATGTTTTGCGCTGGTCAATGCACACTGGACAGTACAAAAATAATGCAAGCAACATCAGTGCAACACACGCAGTTGTCCGTGAGTTGGTTTCTCCCTTTACGGGCAAAGGACACGAGATTTACATGGACAGTTACTATACCTCGCCTGTAATTGCAAATGAATTAGCAGATTTGGAAACTGGACTGTGTGGGACGGTAAGGATTACCAGGTTGGGGATGCCAAAATGCCTTGGTAAAAGTGTCTTACAGCTGAAAAAAGGAGATGACCCAGTTTTTTGCAGAAAGGGAAAACTCCTGGCTTGTGCTTGGCCCGATACTAAACGTCTCACCATGTTGTCCACAGTCCATGGAAATGATTGTGTTCAGAGGAGGATCCGATCCAAGACAGATGACACTGGCTTCCGTGACATCAAAAGACCTGTATGTGTCGACCAGTACAACGCCTACATGGGTGGAGTGGACACTGCTGACCAGAGGATGAAGACATACCTCTTTCCACACAGGTCCCGGAAATGGTATCATCGCATATTCAATGCCATTATAAGCATAAGTATTGTCAACTCACACATCATATACACCAAATCCACTCCAGGCCCACACAAACCTTTAAAGGTTTACATTCAGAACATTATTGATGCATTACTGGCTGATCACTCCAAAAAACAAGAAAGGCGCTCAAGACCGGAGGGTGAAATGCCACAGAGACTCACAGAGCGTCATTGGCTTTGTCAAGCAGAGGGACGTCCAGACTGCGCCGTGTGCTCTGACCGCTCTCGTACCAAAGGCAGGCGGCAAACAAAGTACAGGTGCCGTCAGTGTGGCGTTGGCCTCTGTGCGGTTCCATGCAACGAGAGATACCATACGCTAAAAAACTTTAAATGCTGTCATTTGGATATGTAAAAGTGCAGGGTACCTTGACCCTGGATGGACATCTTTTCTGTGATGGCTCTCTCCTTTCTTCACTGCTTTCTCCACAACCTGCCTGGCACCAATGATGGATGTATAAGTTGGAAAAATAAAAAAAATGAAAAAAATACATAATAAATACCGTGTTTGTCATCATTTGGTCAGAACTTGTAATCAGGGCCCGAGTTTGAAGATGTGAGCAAAAGGGGTGAAAATGGGTTAAAATGTGAAAAAACACCAAAATGAGCAAAATGAAATAATCCCCCATCATCAGTGCACAGTTTGCCCCCAGAAAAGCACTCCCCTGGTGCCTGGAGGTGATCTGACCACCAGAATATAGTACCATATACCCCTGCTGGTCTTAGAAAAAAAACCGAGCTTCCAGCCAATAGTAGACTATACCCGAGGGACTCTGTCGTTTTTCGGCAATAGTACACTATACCCGAGGGACTCTGTCGTTTTTCGGCAATAGTACACTATACCCGAGGGACTCTGTCGTTTTTCGGCAATAGTACACTATACCCGAGGGACTCTGTCGTTTTTCGGCAATAGTACACTATACCCGAGGGACTCTGTCGTTTTTCGGCAATAGTACACTATACCCGAGGGACTCTGTCGTTTTTCGGCAATAGTACACTATACCCGAGGGACTCTGTCGTTTTTCGGCAATAGTACACTATACCCGAGGGACTCTGTCGTTTTTCCGGGCCGTAGTATGAAGTTGTGAGCAAAAGGGGTGAAAATGGGTTAAAATGTGAAAAAACACCAAAATGAGCAAAATGAAATAATCCCCCATCATCAGTGCACTGTTTGCCCCCAGAAAAGCACTCCCCTGGGGCCTGGAGGTGATCTGACCATCAGAGTATAGCACCATATGCCCCTGAGGGACTTAGAGTAAAAACCGAAATAGTACACTATACCTGAAAAGACTCTGTCATTTTTCGGCAATAGTACACTATACCAGAGCGACTCTGTCGTTTTTCCGGGCCGTAGTATGAAGTTGTGAGCAAATGGGGTGAAAATGGGTTAAAATGTGAAAAAACACCAAAATGAGCAAAATGAAATAATCCCCCATCATCAGTGCACTGTTTGCCCCCAGAAAAGCACTCCCCTGGGGCCTGGAGGTGATCTGACCATCAGAGTATAGCACCATATGCCCCTGAGGGACTTAGAGTAAAAACCGAAATAGTACACTATACCTGAAAAGACTCTGTCATTTTTCGGCAATAGTACACTATATACCGTTGGACTTAGTCGTTTTTTGGGCTCGTGGGAATAAGCGTTCAGCTCAAAATTCCCGGGCTAAATCACGCTGCTCCCGAGAAATTCTTACGCTGCTCTCACGCGGAATGTGCAAAATGGTAATGCTGGGAGGGAGGGGCGGGCGGTTTTTGAGAATGACGTTTTTCGCAATCGAAACAGGTACATTTCCTGGTTGTGCGGATACCGGGCAAGGAGCTCGTTTGACGGGCACACGAGAACCGCGATCGATGGGCCCCGTTCTGGTTTTATCCAGCTTCCAAGGCTCCTTCACAGCCGTAATGGTCATGGTTCGGAGGTGCGGAGGTGAGCGTCGGATCACGGAGCCTCTGAATATAGCCCCGCGCTCCGCGCTCCACCGGGCTCTAAGCGCCGCTCAGACCCGGCATGAGATGGTCTATTTTCGGCTTGATTTTACCAGACTCCCGGGCACTTCCAGAAGCTTCCTGTTTGCTCTGATTGCTCGGGGCAGAGCACGGTGTCACGCTGACCACGGGCTGTACGCGGAGGTGAGAGCTGGTTGTAAGGCGGATCACGGAGCCTCTGAATGGAGCCCCGCGCTCCGCGCTCCTCCGGGCTCTAAGTGCCGCTCAGACCCGGCATGAGAGGGTCTATTTTCGGCTTGATTTTACCAGACTCCCGGGCACTTCCAGAAGCTTCCTGTTTGCTCTGATTGCTCGGGGCAGAGCACGGTGTCACGCTGACCACGGGCTGTACGCGGAGGTGAGAGCTGGTTGTAAGGCGGATCACGGAGCCTCTGAATGGAGCCCCGCGCTCCGCGCTCCACCGGGCTCTAAGTGCCGCTCAGACCCGGCATGAGAGGGTCTATTTTCGGCTTGATTTTACCAGACTCCCGGGCACTTCCAGAAGCTTCCTGTTTGCTCTGATTGCTCGGGGCAGAGCACGGTGTCACGCTGACCACGGGCTGTACGCGGAGGTGACCCGCTCCGTGATCTTAGCGCCGCCCAGACCCAGGGCCATCCACCCCGCATACGGCCAGACTTTGCCCGGCCAGGGAGCACCTTCTGCGGGTCGGAGGCTCCGGGTCGGAGCCCCTGGAGCCTGGAGCCCTCACCGGGCCCCGAACTCGGCTGCCGGAGGCAGTGCAGTGCCTCATGGATAAAAGGCACCCAGCCGTCCAACTCGCGTGAGGCGGAGCAGGGATCATCCGTGAATCAACCATGAAAATGGTACAAATCATGGTTCTATGTATACCAGACAAGGAGCTTGGTCTATTGGCACTCAAGACCCGCCATCGTAGGGCCCCGTTCTGGTTTTATCCAGCTTCGAAGGCTCCTGCGCACTGCGGGTTTGTTTACATTTTGCGGCTGTGGTTTGCTCCGGCTAACCTCACGCCGGACACGTTGGAAGCGAGGCCGAGACAGAGGTCCCACCAGGCGCGGGGCTTCAGTCTGACTGGCTTCCCCCGCGCCTGGCCCCTTGTCTCCGGAGATGGGACCGTCACTCACCCCCGCACTGAAGGACGCGCGGCTTGAAGGATGATGGCTGCGCTTAGCCCCTGTGCCAGGGGCTCTGAGCCAGTCCCCTTCAGCCTCAACGCGTCCGGTGGGAACACAGTCCGGGTCCATTGTCACTCACCCCTGCGCAGAAGGACGCGCGGCTTGAAGGATGATGGCTGTGCTTAGCCCCTGTGCCAGGGGCTCTGAGCCAGTCCCCTTCAGCCTCAACGCGTCCGGTGGGAACACAGTCCGGGTCCACTGTCACTCACCCCTGCGCAGAAGGACGCGCGGCTTGGAGGATGATGGCTGCGCTTAGCCCCTGGCACAGGGGCTCTGCACCAGTCCCCTTCAGCCTCAACGCGTCCGGTGGAACAACAGTCCAGGCCCTCTGTCACTCACCCCTGCACTGAAGGACGCGCGGCTTGAAGGATGATGGCTGCGCTTAGCCCCTGGGCCCAAGGGCTCTGCGCCAGTCCCCTTCAGCCTCAACGTGTCCGATGGCTCTGCGCGGGGCGGGGGGCAGGGCCGGCGCATATTTTTGGTCCGACTCCGGTCCCTTCCTCGTCTCTGAGTTTGTCAAATGCAGCGCCTGTCCAGGGCTCACTTTGCTATCAACTGGCTGGTCACCGCCATCGTAGGGCCCCGTTCTGGTTTCATCCAGCTTCGAAGGCTCCTGCGCACTGCGGGGTTGTTGGCATTTGTGGTCCAGAGCCCCGGCTCTAAATTAAACCTGTTACCCTAGTAGGCCGGCCTCCGGGTCCCCCTCTCTTCTTCGGTTATGGAGTACATTGGGCGCGGGGGCAGCCAGTGGAGGGCAAGGGCCCTGCCTCCAAGTGTGGTGTAGGGGACAGGGGAGCCAGGGCCTTGGGGTCCTGGTGCTTTTTATCTTTTAAAGTGGCTCAGAGTACCAAGGGCACGGACTTCCAGGGGGCTGCACCAAGGGTGTGTAGCTCGTGTTGGGGTGCTTAAGTGTGGGTACCCAGGGACGAAAGGTGGGCCGGGGCCGGCGCGAGCCTCTGTGGTGAGTGCTGGGCCGTTCCCTTGGTACTCCAGTCGGAGTACCAAGGGCACGGACTTCCATGGTATAGTACCAAGGGCACGGACCTCCAGGGGGCTGAAACAAGGGTGTGTAGCCCGTGTGGGGGTGCTTAAGTGTGGGTCCCCGGGTTCGAAGGGAGGGCCTGGTCCCCGGTGGTCATCCCCGGAGTCCCAGAGCCTGCAACCCGGGGAAGAGTGGCCCGTCCCCAGACTGAGTTTGGGGGAATGCGGGGTGGCTCTGGAGGGGCTCCAGGGGTTCCAGGGGGTGCTCGGCGGAGGCCATGCCCAGCCAGAGTGGCCCTTCCCCGGGCAGAATCTGGGGAGAGTGGGGAGTGGCTCTGGAGGTGCTCCGGGGGCTCCAGGGGTTCCAGGGGGTGCTCAGTGGGGGCCATGCCCAGCCAGAGTTGCCCTTCCCCGGGGTGAGTCTGGAGGAGTGGGGGGTGGCTCTGGAGGGGCTCCAGGGGTTCCAGGGGGTGCTCGGCGGAGGCCATGCCCAGCCAGAGTGGCCCTTCCCCGGGCAGAATCTGGGGAGAGTGGGGGTGGCTCTGGAGGTGCTCCGGGGGCTCCAGGGGGTGCTCGGCGGAGGCCATGCCCAGCCAGAGTGGCCCTTCCCCGGGCATAGTCTGGGGAGAGTGGGGGGTGGCTCTGGAGGTGCTCCGGGGGCTCCAGGGGGTGCTCGGCGGAGGCCATGCCCAGCCAGAGTGGCCCTTCCCCGGGCATAGTCTGGGGAGAGTGGGGGGTGGCTCTGGAGGTGCTCCGGGGGCTCCAGGGGGTGCTCAGTGGAGGCCATGCCCAGCCAGAGTGTCCCTTCCCCGGGCAGAGTCTGGAGGAGTGGGGGGTGGCTCTGGAGGTGCTCCGGGGGCTCCAGGGGTTCCAGGGGGTGCTCAGCGGAGGCCATGCCCAGCCAGAGTGGCCCTTCCCCGGGGTGAGTCTGGGGAGAGTGGGGGGTGGCTCTGGAGGTGCTCCGGGGGCTCCAGGGGGTGCTCAGTGGAGGCCATGCCCAGCCAGAGTGTCCCTTCCCCGGGCAGAGTCTGGAGGAGTGGGGGGTGGCTCTGGAGGTGCTCCGGGGGCTCCAGGGGGTGCTCGGCGGAGGCCATGCCCAGCCAGAGTGGCCCTTCCCCGGGCATAGTCTGGGGAGAGTGGGGGGTGGCTCTGGAGGTGCTCCGGGGGCTCCAGGGGGTGCTCAGTGGAGGCCATGCCCAGCCAGAGTGTCCCTTCCCCGGGCAGAGTCTGGAGGAGTGGGGGGTGGCTCTGGAGGTGCTCCGGGGGCTCCAGGGGTTCCAGGGGGTGCTCAGCGGAGGCCATGCCCAGCCAGAGTGGCCCTTCCCCGTGGTGAGTCTGGGGAGAGTGGGGGGTGGCTCTGGAGGTGCTCCGGGGGCTCCAGGGGGTGCTCAGCGGAGGCCATGCCCAGCCAGAGTGTCCCTTCCCCGGGCATAGTCTGGGGAGAGTGGGGGGTGGCTCTGGAGGTGCTCCGGGGGCTCCAGGGGGTGCTCGGCGGAGGCCATGCCCAGCCAGAGTGGCCCTTCCCCGGGCATAGTCTGGGGAGAGTGGGGGGTGGCTCTGGAGGTGCTCCGGGGGCTCCAGGGGGTGCTCAGTGGAGGCCATGCCCAGCCAGAGTGTCCCTTCCCCGGGCAGAGTCTGGAGGAGTGGGGGGTGGCTCTGGAGGTGCTCCGGGGGCTCCAGGGGTTCCAGGGGGTGCTCAGCGGAGGCCATGCCCAGCCAGAGTGGCCCTTCCCCGGGGTGAGTCTGGGGAGAGTGGGGGGTGGCTCTGGAGGTGCTCCGGGGGCTCCAGGGGGTGCTCAGCGGAGGCCATGCCCAGCCAGAGTGTCCCTTCCCCGGGCATAGTCTGGGGAGAGTGGGGGGTGGCTCTGGAGGTGCTCCGGGGGCTCCAGGGGGTGCTCGGCGGAGGCCATGCCCAGCCAGAGTGGCCCTTCCCCGGGCATAGTCTGGGGAGAGTGGGGGGTGGCTCTGGAGGTGCTCCGGGGGCTCCAGGGGGTGCTCAGTGGAGGCCATGCCCAGCCAGAGTGTCCCTTCCCCGGGCAGAGTCTGGAGGAGTGGGGGGTGGCTCTGGAGGTGCTCCGGGGGCTCCAGGGGTTCCAGGGGGTGCTCAGCGGAGGCCATGCCCAGCCAGAGTGGCCCTTCCCCGGGGTGAGTCTGGGGAGAGTGGGGGGTGGCTCTGGAGGTGCTCCGGGGGCTCCAGGGGGTGCTCAGCGGAGGCCATGCCCAGCCAGAGTGTCCCTTCCCCGGGCATAGTCTGGGGAGAGTGGGGGGTGGCTCTGGAGGTGCTCCGGGGGCTCCAGGGGGTGCTCCGCGGAGGCCATGCCCAGCCAGAGTGGCCCTTCCCCGGGCATAGTCTGGGGAGAGTGGGGGGTGGCTCTGGAGGTGCTCCGGGGGCTCCAGGGGGTGCTCAGTGGAGGCCATGCCCAGCCAGAGTGTCCCTTCCCCGGGCAGAGTCTGGAGGAGTGGGGGGTGGCTCTGGAGGTGCTCCGGGGGCTCCAGGGGTTCCAGGGGGTGCTCAGCGGAGGCCATGCCCAGCCAGAGTGGCCCTTCCCCGGGGTGAGTCTGGGGAGAGTGGGGGGTGGCTCTGGAGGTGCTCCGGGGGCTCCAGGGGGTGCTCAGCGGAGGCCATGCCCAGCCAGAGTGTCCCTTCCCCGGGCATAGTCTGGGGAGAGTGGGGGGTGGCTCTGGAGGTGCTCCGGGGGCTCCAGGGGGTGCTCGGCGGAGGCCATGCCCAGCCAGAGTGGCCCTTCCCCGGGCATAGTCTGGGGAGAGTGGGGGGTGGCTCTGGAGGTGCTCCGGGGGCTCCAGGGGGTGCTCAGTGGAGGCCATGCCCAGCCAGAGTGTCCCTTCCCCGGGCAGAGTCTGGAGGAGTGGGGGGTGGCTCTGGAGGTGCTCCGGGGGCTCCAGGGGTTCCAGGGGGTGCTCAGCGGAGGCCATGCCCAGCCAGAGTGGCCCTTCCCCGGGGTGAGTCTGGGGAGAGTGGGGGGTGGCTCTGGAGGTGCTCCGGGGGCTCCAGGGGTTCCAGGGGGTGCTCAGCGGAGGCCATGCCCAGCCAGAGTGGCCCTTCCCCGGGGTGAGTCTGGGGAGAGTGGGGGGTGGCTCTGGAGGTGCTCCGGGGGCTCCAGGGGGTGCTCAGCGGAGGCCATGCCCAGCCAGAGTGGCCCTTCCCCGGGCATAGTCTGGGGAGAGTGGGGGGTGGCTCTGGAGGTGCTCTGGGGGCTCCAGAGGGTGCTCAGTGGAGGCCATGCCCAGCCAGAGTGTCCCTTCCCCGGGCAGAGTCTGGAGGAGTGGGGGGTGGCTCTGGAGGTGCTCCGGGGGCTCCAGGGGTTCCAGGGGGTGCTCAGTGGGGGCCATGCCCAGCCAGAGTGGCCCTTCCCCGGGCAAAGTCTGGTCGTGTGCGGGGTGGATGATCCCTGCTCCGCCTCACGCGAGTTCGAGACCGGCTGGGTGCCCTTTTATCCATGAGGCACTGCACTGCCTCCGGCAGCCGAGTTCGGGGCCCGGTGAGGGCTCCAGGCTCCAGGGGCTCCGACCCGGAGCCTCCGACCCGCAGAAGGTGCTCCCTGGCCGGGCAAAGTCTGGCCGTGTGCGGGGTGGATGATCCCTGCTCCGCCTCACGCGAGTTCGAGACCGGCTGGGTGCCCTTTTATCCATGAGGCACTGCACTGCCTCCAGCAGCCGAGTTCGGGGCCCGGTGAGGGCTCCAGGCTCCAGGGGCTCCGACCCGGAGCCTCCGACCCGCAGAAGGTGCTCCCTGGCCGGGCAAAGTCTGGCCGTGTGCGGGTGGATGATCCCTGCTCCGCCTCACGCGAGTTCGAGACCGGCTGGGTGCCCTTTTATCCATGAGGCACTGCACTTCCTCCGGCAGCCGAGTTCGGGGCCCGGTGAGGGCTCCAGGCTCCAGGGGCTCCGACCCGGAGCCTCCGACCCGCAGAAGGTGCTCCCTGGCCGGGCAAAGTCTGGCCGTGTGCGGGGTGGATGATCCCTGCTCCGCCTCACGCGAGTTCGAGACCGGCTGGGTGCCCTTTTATCCATGAGGCACTGCACTGCCTCCGGCAGCCGAGTTCGGGGCCCGGTGAGGGCTCCAGGCTCCAGGGGCTCCGACCCGGAGCCTCCGACCCGCAGAAGGTGCTCCCTGGCCGGGCAAAGTCTGGCCGTGTGCGGGGTGGATGATCCCTGCTCCGCCTCACGCGAGTTCGAGACCGGCTGGGTGCCCTTTTATCCAAGAATCAACTGGAGTGTGGAGCTTCTACGGGCCTCCAGGGGCACTGCCGACCCAGAGCTGTGCCCCGGCTTCAGTTCTCTGTATCTCAGGAAGTTTTTTATTTATACATTTATTTCATCCATAATCTCTGGCGCCTAAAGGGTTAAAATACTCTTTTTATCTTTAACTTACACTCAATTGTTTCAAAAAATGCTTTCCGCACCTGATATTTTTTACATATTTTTTTACAAGCTTCAAAATATTTTTGGGGGCATAAAATATTCTCTCAAATGTACAAAAGTAGCAGGACAACAATGTTTTTTTTTTTTTTGCATTAATACTCTTTTTTTTTTTTTTTTTATAAAACAGGTAAATTGTGCTGAACATTTTTACATACTTTTAACAGGCTTCAAAATATATATATATATATATATATATATATATATATATATATATATATATATATATATTTTGGCCTAAAATACTCTCAAATGTACAAAAGTAGCAAGACAGTAAAGTTTTGTTTTGATTTTTTTGCTTAAAATACTCTATATTTTTATCTTTATTTTACACTCAATTGTTTAAAAAATGCTTTCAGCACCTGGTATTTTTTACATACTTTTTACAAGCTTCAAAATATTTTTGGGGCATAAAATACTCGCTCAAAATGTACAAAAGTAGCAGGACAACAATGTTTCTCAGGGGTTTCTTGGGGCATAAATACTCTTTTTTTATTTTTTATTAAACAGGTCAATTGCGTTGAAAATTGCTTTCAGCACCTGGTATTTTTACATCCTTTTTTACAAGTTTCAGAATATATTTTTTGGTCATAAAAGACTCTAAATGTACAAAAGTAGCAGGACAGCTCCCTCTGCTGTCCATATTCTAAATGGCAGTTTGTACAAAAATGTGTGATTTTAAAGTCAAATTGACTGTGTTTTTGGTTCCACTTTAGTTTCAAAATATGCACACATACTGTGTTTCTTTGTTTCTTTGTCTGTTGAAGGCTTTACAAAAGAAGATAAAAGCTTACAGCACCTGGTATTCCCAGGCGGTCTCCCATCCAAGTACTAACCAGGCCCGACCCTGCTTAGCTTCCGAGATCAGACGAGATCGGGCGTGTTCAGGGTGGTATGGCCGTAAGTGAAGGGCTCTGGGGTGGAGACTGCTTTTATATCCATGTTTCACCAGCTCCAGATGGGGAATGGGACTCGTGCTTTTCCAGGAGGAACAGACAAGCTTTTCTTGTCAACTTGACTCTTTCAACCTAAAGAAAACCCTGCTCAAATGTAAGAGTCAATGTTTCAAGACACCTTTTGGGCTTTCTTTATCATTTGGCCATTTCCCTGCTTTTAGCCTGAATATTATTCTATTATTCCTATGTGTTTTGGCATAAAATACTCTGTTTCCATGAAATACATAGAAAATACCATATAGGCACCACCTGTTTAGTCAAAATAAGTTTTTAGTTTTGTAAATCATTTCAAAAAATGCTGATGGCGCCTGGTATTTTTGCATAAATTACTCTCAAAATGTACAAAAGTAGCAGGACAGCAATGTTTTGCTTAGTTTTTGCTTAAGATACTCTTTTTATCTTTAATTTACACTCAATTGTTTCAAAAAATGCTTTCCGCACCTGATATTTTTTACATATTTTTTTACAAGCTTCAAAATATTTTTGGGGGCATAAAATATTCTCTCAAATGTACAAAAGTAGCAGGACAACAATGTTTTTTTTTTTTTGCATTAATACTCTTTTTTTTTTTTTTTTTATAAAACAGGTAAATTGTGCTGAACATTTTTACATACTTTTAACAGGCTTCAAAATATATATATATATATATATTTTGGCCTAAAATACTCTCAAATGTACAAAAGTAGCAAGACAGTAAAGTTTTGTTTTGATTTTTTTGCTTAAAATACTCTATATTTTTATCTTTATTTTACACTCAATTGTTTAAAAAATGCTTTCAGCACCTGGTATTTTTTACATACTTTTTACAAGCTTCAAAATATTTTTGGGGCATAAAATACTCGCTCAAAATGTACAAAAGTAGCAGGACAACAATGTTTCTCAGGGGTTTCTTGGGGCATAAATACTCTTTTTTATTTTTTATTAAACAGGTCAATTGCGTTGAAAATTGCTTTCAGCACCTGGTATTTTTACATCCTTTTTTACAAGTTTCAGAATATATTTTTTGGTCATAAAAGACTCTAAATGTACAAAAGTAGCAGGACAGCTCCCTCTGCTGTCCATATTCTAAATGGCAGTTTGTACAAAAATGTGTGATTTTAAAGTCAAATTGACTGTGTTTTTGGTTCCACTTTAGTTTCAAAATATGCACACATACTGTGTTTCTTTGTTTCTTTGTCTGTTGAAGGCTTTACAAAAGAAGATAAAAGCTTACAGCACCTGGTATTCCCAGGCGGTCTCCCATCTAAGTACTAACCAGGCCCGACCCTGCTTAGCTTCCGAGATCAGACGAGATCGGGCGTGTTCAGGGTGGTATGGCCGTAAGCGAAGGGCTCTGGGGTGGAGACTGCTTTTATATCCATGTTTCACCAGCTCCAGATGGGGAATGGGACTCGTGCTTTTCCAGGAGGAACAGACAAGCTTTTCTTGTCAACTTGACTCTTTCAACCTAAAGAAAACCCTGCTCAAATGTAAGAGTCAATGTTTCAAGACACCTTTTGGGCTTTCTTTATCATTTGGCCATTTCCCTGCTTTTAGCCTGAATATTATTCTATTATTCCTATGTGTTTTGGCATAAAATACTCTGTTTCCATGAAATACATAGAAAATACCATATAGGCACCACCTGTTTAGTCAAAATAAGTTTTTAGTTTTGTAAATCATTTCAAAAAATGCTGATGGCGCCTGGTATTTTTGCATAAATTACTCTCAAAATGTACAAAAGTAGCAGGACAGCAATGTTTTGCTTAGTTTTTGCTTAAGATACTCTTTTTATCTTTAATTTACACTCAATTGTTTCAAAAAATGCTTTCCGCACCTGATATTTTTTACATATTTTTTTACAAGCTTCAAAATATTTTTGGGGGCATAAAATATTCTCTCAAATGTACAAAAGTAGCAGGACAACAATGTTTTTTTTTTTTTTGCATTAATACTCTTTTTTTTTTTTTTTTTATAAAACAGGTAAATTGTGCTGAACATTTTTACATACTTTTAACAGGCTTCAAAATATATATATATATATATATATTTTGGCCTAAAATACTCTCAAATGTACAAAAGTAGCAAGACAGTAAAGTTTTGTTTTGATTTTTTTGCTTAAAATACTCTATATTTTTATCTTTATTTTACACTCAATTGTTTAAAAAATGCTTTCAGCACCTGGTATTTTTTACATACTTTTTACAAGCTTCAAAATATTTTTGGGGCATAAAATACTCGCTCAAAATGTACAAAAGTAGCAGGACAACAATGTTTCTCAGGGGTTTCTTGGGGCATAAATACTCTTTTTTATTTTTTATTAAACAGGTCAATTGCGTTGAAAATTGCTTTCAGCACCTGGTATTTTTACATCCTTTTTTACAAGTTTCAGAATATATTTTTTGGTCATAAAAGACTCTAAATGTACAAAAGTAGCAGGACAGCTCCCTCTGCTGTCCATATTCTAAATGGCAGTTTGTACAAAAATGTGTGATTTTAAAGTCAAATTGACTGTGTTTTTGGTTCCACTTTAGTTTCAAAATATGCACACATACTGTGTTTCTTTGTTTCTTTGTCTGTTGAAGGCTTTACAAAAGAAGATAAAAGCTTACAGCACCTGGTATTCCCAGGCGGTCTCCCATCCAAGTACTAACCAGGCCCGACCCTGCTTAGCTTCCGAGATCAGACGAGATCGGGCGTGTTCAGGGTGGTATGGCCGTAAGCGAAGGGCTCTGGGGTGGAGACTGCTTTTATATCCATGTTTCACCAGCTCCAGATGGGGAATGGGACTCGTGCTTTTCCAGGAGGAACAGACAAGCTTTTCTTGTCAACTTGACTCTTTCAACCTAAAGAAAACCCTGCTCAAATGTAAGAGTCAATGTTTCAAGACACCTTTTGGGCTTTCTTTATCATTTGGCAATTTCCCTGCTTTTAGCCTGAATATTATTCTATTATTCCTATGTGTTTTGGCATAAAATACTCTGTTTCCATGAAATACATAGAAAATACCATATAGGCACCACCTGTTTAGTCAAAATAAGTTTTTAGTTTTGTAAATCATTTCAAAAAATGCTGATGGCGCCTGGTATTTTTGCATAAATTACTCTCAAAATGTACAAAAGTAGCAGGACAGCAATGTTTTGCTTAGTTTTTGCTTAAGATACTCTTTTTATCTTTAATTTACACTCAATTGTTTCAAAAAATGCTTTCCGCACCTGATATTTTTTACATATTTTTTTACAAGCTTCAAAATATTTTTGGGGGCATAAAATATTCTCTCAAATGTACAAAAGTAGCAGGACAACAATGTTTTTTTTTTTTTTGCATTAATACTCTTTTTTTTTTTTTTTTTATAAAACAGGTAAATTGTGCTGAACATTTTTACATACTTTTAACAGGCTTCAAAATATATATATATATATATATATTTTGGCCTAAAATACTCTCAAATGTACAAAAGTAGCAAGACAGTAAAGTTTTGTTTTGATTTTTTTGCTTAAAATACTCTATATTTTTATCTTTATTTTACACTCAATTGTTTAAAAAATGCTTTCAGCACCTGGTATTTTTTACATACTTTTTACAAGCTTCAAAATATTTTTGGGGCATAAAATACTCGCTCAAAATGTACAAAAGTAGCAGGACAACAATGTTTCTCAGGGGTTTCTTGGGGCATAAATACTCTTTTTTATTTTTTATTAAACAGGTCAATTGCGTTGAAAATTGCTTTCAGCACCTGGTATTTTTACATCCTTTTTTACAAGTTTCAGAATATATTTTTTGGTCATAAAAGACTCTAAATGTACAAAAGTAGCAGGACAGCTCCCTCTGCTGTCCATATTCTAAATGGCAGTTTGTACAAAAATGTGTGATTTTAAAGTCAAATTGACTGTGTTTTTGGTTCCACTTTAGTTTCAAAATATGCACACATACTGTGTTTCTTTGTTTCTTTGTCTGTTGAAGGCTTTACAAAAGAAGATAAAAGCTTACAGCACCTGGTATTCCCAGGCGGTCTCCCATCCAAGTACTAACCAGGCCCGACCCTGCTTAGCTTCCGAGATCAGACGAGATCGGGCGTGTTCAGGGTGGTATGGCCGTAAGCGAAGGGCTCTGGGGTGGAGACTGCTTTTATATCCATGTTTCACCAGCTCCAGATGGGGAATGGGACTCGTGCTTTTCCAGGAGGAACAGACAAGCTTTTCTTGTCAACTTGACTCTTTCAACCTAAAGAAAACCCTGCTCAAATGTAAGAGTCAATGTTTCAAGACACCTTTTGGGCTTTCTTTATCATTTGGCAATTTCCCTGCTTTTAGCCTGAATATTATTCTATTATTCCTATGTGTTTTGGCATAAAATACTCTGTTTCCATGAAATACATAGAAAATACCATATAGGCACCACCTGTTTAGTCAAAATAAGTTTTTAGTTTTGTAAATCATTTCAAAAAATGCTGATGGCGCCTGGTATTTTTGCATAAATTACTCTCAAAATGTACAAAAGTAGCAGGACAGCAATGTTTTGCTTAGTTTTTGCTTAAAATACTCTTTTTTATCTTTAATTTACACTCAATTGTTTCAAAAAATGCTTTCCGCACCTGATATTTTTTACATATTTTTTTACAAGCTTCAAAATATTTTTGGGGGCATAAAATATTCTCTCAAATGTACAAAAGTAGCAGGACAACAATTTTTTTTTTTTTTTGCATTAATACTCTTTTTTTTTTTTTTTTTATAAAACAGGTAAATTGTGCTGAACATTTTTACATACTTTTAACAGGCTTCAAAATATATATATATATATATTTTGGCCTAAAATACTCTCAAATGTACAAAAGTAGCAAGACAGTAAAGTTTTGTTTTGATTTTTTTGCTTAAAATACTCTATATTTTTATCTTTATTTTACACTCAATTGTTTAAAAAATGCTTTCAGCACCTGGTATTTTTTACATACTTTTTACAAGCTTCAAAATATTTTTGGGGCATAAAATACTCGCTCAAAATGTACAAAAGTAGCAGGACAACAATGTTTCTCAGGGGTTTCTTGGGGCATAAATACTCTTTTTTTATTTTTTATTAAACAGGTCAATTGCGTTGAAAATTGCTTTCAGCACCTGGTATTTTTACATCCTTTTTTACAAGTTTCAGAATATATTTTTTGGTCATAAAAGACTCTAAATGTACAAAAGTAGCAGGACAGCTCCCTCTGCTGTCCATATTCTAAATGGCAGTTTGTACAAAAATGTGTGATTTTAAAGTCAAATTGACTGTGTTTTTGGTTCCACTTTAGTTTCAAAATATGCACACATACTGTGTTTCTTTGTTTCTTTGTCTGTTGAAGGCTTTACAAAAGAAGATAAAAGCTTACAGCACCTGGTATTCCCAGGCGGTCTCCCATCCAAGTACTAACCAGGCCCGACCCTGCTTAGCTTCCGAGATCAGACGAGATCGGGCGTGTTCAGGGTGGTATGGCCGTAAGCGAAGGGCTCTGGGGTGGAGACTGCTTTTATATCCATGTTTCACCAGCTCCAGATGGGGAATGGGACTCGTGCTTTTCCAGGAGGAACAGACAAGCTTTTCTTGTCAACTTGACTCTTTCAACCTAAAGAAAACCCTGCTCAAATGTAAGAGTCAATGTTTCAAGACACCTTTTGGGCTTTCTTTATCATTTGGCCATTTCCCTGCTTTTAGCCTGAATATTATTCTATTATTCCTATGTGTTTTGGCATAAAATACTCTGTTTCCATGAAATACATAGAAAATACCATATAGGCACCACCTGTTTAGTCAAAATAAGTTTTTAGTTTTGTAAATCATTTCAAAAAATGCTGATGGCGCCTGGTATTTTTGCATAAATTACTCTCAAAATGTACAAAAGTAGCAGGACAGCAATGTTTTGCTTAGTTTTTGCTTAAAATACTCTTTTTATCTTTAATTTACACTCAATTGTTTCAAAAAATGCTTTCCGCACCTGATATTTTTACATATTTTTTTACAAGCTTCAAAATATTTTTGGGGGCATAAAATATTCTCTCAAATGTACAAAAGTAGCAGGACAACAATGTTTTTTTTTTTTTTGCATTAATACTCTTTTTTTTTTTTTTATATAAAACAGGTAAATTGTGCTGAACATTTTTACATACTTTTAACAGGCTTCAAAATATATATATATATATTTTGGCCTAAAATACTCTCAAATGTACAAAAGTAGCAAGACAGTAAAGTTTTGTTTTGATTTTTTTGCTTAAAATACTCTATATTTTTATCTTTATTTTACACTCAATTGTTTAAAAAATGCTTTCAGCACCTGGTATTTTTTACATACTTTTTACAAGCTTCAAAATATTTTTGGGGCATAAAATACTCGCTCAAAATGTACAAAAGTAGCAGGACAACAATGTTTCTCAGGGGTTTCTTGGGGCATAAATACTCTTTTTTTATTTTTTATTAAACAGGTCAATTGCGTTGAAAATTGCTTTCAGCACCTGGTATTTTTACATCCTTTTTTACAAGTTTCAGAATATATTTTTTGGTCATAAAAGACTCTAAATGTACAAAAGTAGCAGGACAGCTCCCTCTGCTGTCCATATTCTAAATGGCAGTTTGTACAAAAATGTGTGATTTTAAAGTCAAATTGACTGTGTTTTTGGTTCCACTTTAGTTTCAAAATATGCACACATACTGTGTTTCTTTGTTTCTTTGTCTGTTGAAGGCTTTACAAAAGAAGATAAAAGCTTACAGCACCTGGTATTCCCAGGCGGTCTCCCATCCAAGTACCAACCAGGCCCGACCCTGCTTAGCTTCCGAGATCAGACGAGATCGGGCGTGTTCAGGGTGGTATGGCCGTAAGCGAAGGGCTCTGGGGTGGAGACTGCTTTTATATCCATGTTTCACCAGCTCCAGATGGGGAATGGGACTCGTGCTTTTCCAGGAGGAACAGACAAGCTTTTCTTGTCAACTTGACTCTTTCAACCTAAAGAAAACCCTGCTCAAATGTAAGAGTCAATGTTTCAAGACACCTTTTGGGCTTTCTTTATCATTTGGCCATTTCCCTGCTTTTAGCCTGAATATTATTCTATTATTCCTATGTGTTTTGGCATAAAATACTCTGTTTCCATGAAATACATAGAAAATACCATATAGGCACCACCTGTTTAGTCAAAATAAGTTTTTAGTTTTGTAAATCATTTCAAAAAATGCTGATGGCGCCTGGTATTTTTGCATAAATTACTCTCAAAATGTACAAAAGTAGCAGGACAGCAATGTTTTGCTTAGTTTTTGCTTAAAATACTCTTTTTTATCTTTAATTTACACTCAATTGTTTCAAAAAATGCTTTCCGCACCTGATATTTTTTACATATTTTTTTACAAGCTTCAAAATATTTTTGGGGGCATAAAATATTCTCTCAAATGTACAAAAGTAGCAGGACAACAATTTTTTTTTTTTTTTTGCATTAATACTCTTTTTTTTTTTTTTTTATAAAACAGGTAAATTGTGCTGAACATTTTTACATACTTTTAACAGGCTTCAAAATATTTTTGGGGCATAAAATACTCGCTCAAAATGTACAAAAGTAGCAGGACAACAATGTTTCTCAGGGGTTTCTTGGGGCATAAATACTCTTTTTTTATTTTTTATTAAACAGGTCAATTGCGTTGAAAATTGCTTTCAGCACCTGGTATTTTTACATCCTTTTTTACAAGTTTCAGAATATATTTTTTGGTCATAAAAGACTCTAAATGTACAAAAGTAGCAGGACAGCTCCCTCTGCTGTCCATATTCTAAATGGCAGTTTGTACAAAAATGTGTGATTTTAAAGTCAAATTGACTGTGTTTTTGGTTCCACTTTAGTTTCAAAATATGCACACATACTGTGTTTCTTTGTTTCTTTGTCTGTTGAAGGCTTTACAAAAGAAGATAAAAGCTTACAGCACCTGGTATTCCCAGGCGGTCTCCCATCCAAGTACTAACCAGGCCCGACCCTGCTTAGCTTCCGAGATCAGACGAGATCGGGCGTGTTCAGGGTGGTATGGCCGTAAGTGAAGGGCTCTGGGGTGGAGACTGCTTTTATATCCATGTTTCACCAGCTCCAGATGGGGAATGGGACTCGTGCTTTTCCAGGAGGAACAGACAAGCTTTTCTTGTCAACTTGACTCTTTCAACCTAAAGAAAACCCTGCTCAAATGTAAGAGTCAATGTTTCAAGACACCTTTTGGGCTTTCTTTATCATTTGGCCATTTCCCTGCTTTTAGCCTGAATATTATTCTATTATTCCTATGTGTTTTGGCATAAAATACTCTGTTTCCATGAAATACATAGAAAATACCATATAGGCACCACCTGTTTAGTCAAAATAAGTTTTTAGTTTTGTAAATCATTTCAAAAAATGCTGATGGCGCCTGGTATTTTTGCATAAATTACTCTCAAAATGTACAAAAGTAGCAGGACAGCAATGTTTTGCTTAGTTTTTGCTTAAAATACTCTTTTTATCTTTAATTTACACTCAATTGTTTCAAAAAATGCTTTCCGCACCTGATATTTTTACATATTTTTTTACAAGCTTCAAAATATTTTTGGGGGCATAAAATATTCTCTCAAATGTACAAAAGTAGCAGGACAACAATGTTTTTTTTTTTTTTGCATTAATACTCTTTTTTTTTTTTTTTTATAAAACAGGTAAATTGTGCTGAACATTTTTACATACTTTTAACAGGCTTCAAAATATATATATATATTTTTTGGCCTAAAATACTCTCAAATGTACAAAAGTAGCAAGACAGTAAAGTTTTGTTTTGATTTTTTTGCTTAAAATACTCTATATTTTTATCTTTATTTTACACTCAATTGTTTAAAAAATGCTTTCAGCACCTGGTATTTTTTACATACTTTTTACAAGCTTCAAAATATTTTTGGGGCATAAAATACTCGCTCAAAATGTACAAAAGTAGCAGGACAACAATGTTTCTCAGGGGTTTCTTGGGGCATAAATACTCTTTTTTTATTTTTTATTAAACAGGTCAATTGCGTTGAAAATTGCTTTCAGCACCTGGTATTTTTACATCCTTTTTTACAAGTTTCAGAATATATTTTTTGGTCATAAAAGACTCTAAATGTACAAAAGTAGCAGGACAGCTCCCTCTGCTCTCCATATTCTAAATGGCAGTTTGTACAAAAATGTGTGATTTTAAAGTCAAATTGACTGTGTTTTTGGTTCCACTTTAGTTTCAAAATATGCACACATACTGTGTTTCTTTGTTTCTTTGTCTGTTGAAGGCTTTACAAAAGAAGATAAAAGCTTACAGCACCTGGTATTCCCAGGCGGTCTCCCATCCAAGTACTAACCAGGCCCGACCCTGCTTAGCTTCCGAGATCAGACGAGATCGGGCGTGTTCAGGGTGGTATGGCCGTAAGCGAAGGGCTCTGGGGTGGAGACTGCTTTTATATCCATGTTTCACCAGCTCCAGATGGGGAATGGGACTCGTGCTTTTCCAGGAGGAACAGACAAGCTTTTCTTGTCAACTTGACTCTTTCAACCTAAAGAAAACCCTGCTCAAATGTAAGAGTCAATGTTTCAAGACACCTTTTGGGCTTTCTTTATCATTTGGCCATTTCCCTGCTTTTAGTCTGAATATTATTCTATTATTCCTATGTGTTTTGGCATAAAATACTCTGTTTCCATGAAATACATAGAAAATACCATATAGGCACCACCTGTTTAGTCAAAATAAGTTTTTAGTTTTGTAAATCATTTCAAAAAATGCTGATGGCGCCTGGTATTTTTGCATAAATTACTCTCAAAATGTACAAAAGTAGCAGGACAGCAATGTTTTGCTTAGTTTTTGCTTAAAATACTCTTTTTATCTTTAATTTACACTCAATTGTTTCAAAAAATGCTTTCCGCACCTGATATTTTTACATATTTTTTTACAAGCTTCAAAATATTTTTGGGGGCATAAAATATTCTCTCAAATGTACAAAAGTAGCAGGACAACAATGTTTTTTTTTTTTTTTGCATTAATACTCTTTTTTTTTTTTTTTTATAAAACAGGTAAATTGTGCTGAACATTTTTACATACTTTTAACAGGCTTCAAAATATATATATATATATATTTTTTGGCCTAAAATACTCTCAAATGTACAAAAGTAGCAAGACAGTAAAGTTTTGTTTTGATTTTTTTGCTTAAAATACTCTATATTTTTATCTTTATTTTACACTCAATTGTTTAAAAAATGCTTTCAGCACCTGGTATTTTTTACATACTTTTTACAAGCTTCAAAATATTTTTGGGGCATAAAATACTCGCTCAAAATGTACAAAAGTAGCAGGACAACAATGTTTCTCAGGGGTTTCTTGGGGCATAAATACTCTTTTTTTATTTTTTATTAAACAGGTCAATTGCGTTGAAAATTGCTTTCAGCACCTGGTATTTTTACATCCTTTTTTACAAGTTTCAGAATATATTTTTTGGTCATAAAAGACTCTAAATGTACAAAAGTAGCAGGACAGCTCCCTCTGCTCTCCATATTCTAAATGGCAGTTTGTACAAAAATGTGTGATTTTAAAGTCAAATTGACTGTGTTTTTGGTTCCACTTTAGTTTCAAAATATGCACACATACTGTGTTTCTTTGTTTCTTTGTCTGTTGAAGGCTTTACAAAAGAAGATAAAAGCTTACAGCACCTGGTATTCCCAGGCGGTCTCCCATCCAAGTACTAACCAGGCCCGACCCTGCTTAGCTTCCGAGATCAGACGAGATCGGGCGTGTTCAGGGTGGTATGGCCGTAAGCGAAGGGCTCTGGGGTGGAGACTGCTTTTATATCCATGTTTCACCAGCTCCAGATGGGGAATGGGACTCGTGCTTTTCCAGGAGGAACAGACAAGCTTTTCTTGTCAACTTGACTCTTTCAACCTAAAGAAAACCCTGCTCAAATGTAAGAGTCAATGTTTCAAGACACCTTTTGGGCTTTCTTTATCATTTGGCCATTTCCCTGCTTTTAGCCTGAATATTATTCTATTATTCCTATGTGTTTTGGCATAAAATACTCTGTTTCCATGAAATACATAGAAAATACCATATAGGCACCACCTGTTTAGTCAAAATAAGTTTTTAGTTTTGTAAATCATTTCAAAAAATGCTGATGGCGCCTGGTATTTTTGCATAAATTACTCTCAAAATGTACAAAAGTAGCAGGACAGCAATGTTTTGCTTAGTTTTTGCTTAAAATACTCTTTTTTATCTTTAATTTACACTCAATTGTTTCAAAAAATGCTTTCCGCACCTGATATTTTTTACATATTTTTTTACAAGCTTCAAAATATTTTTGGGGGCATAAAATATTCTCTCAAATGTACAAAAGTAGCAGGACAACAATGTTTTTTTTTTTTTTTGCATTAATACTCTTTTTTTTTTTTTTTTATAAAACAGGTAAATTGTGCTGAACATTTTTACATACTTTTAACAGGCTTCAAAATATATATATATATATTTTGGCCTAAAATACTCTCAAATGTACAAAAGTAGCAAGACAGTAAAGTTTTGTTTTGATTTTTTTGCTTAAAATACTCTATATTTTTATCTTTATTTTACACTCAATTGTTTAAAAAATGCTTTCAGCACCTGGTATTTTTTACATACTTTTTACAAGCTTCAAAATATTTTTGGGGCATAAAATACTCGCTCAAAATGTACAAAAGTAGCAGGACAACAATGTTTCTCAGGGGTTTCTTGGGGCATAAATACTCTTTTTTTATTTTTTATTAAACAGGTCAATTGCGTTGAAAATTGCTTTCAGCACCTGGTATTTTTACATCCTTTTTTACAAGTTTCAGAATATATTTTTTGGTCATAAAAGACTCTAAATGTACAAAAGTAGCAGGACAGCTCCCTCTGCTGTCCATATTCTAAATGGCAGTTTGTACAAAAATGTGTGATTTTAAAGTCAAATTGACTGTGTTTTTGGTTCCACTTTAGTTTCAAAATATGCACACATACTGTGTTTCTTTGTTTCTTTGTCTGTTGAAGGCTTTACAAAAGAAGATAAAAGCTTACAGCACCTGGTATTCCCAGGCGGTCTCCCATCCAAGTACTAACCAGGCCCGACCCTGCTTAGCTTCCGAGATCAGACGAGATCGGGCGTGTTCAGGGTGGTATGGCCGTAAGCGAAGGGCTCTGGGGTGGAGACTGCTTTTATATCCATGTTTCACCAGCTCCAGATGGGGAATGGGACTCGTGCTTTTCCAGGAGGAACAGACAAGCTTTTCTTGTCAACTTGACTCTTTCAACCTAAAGAAAACCCTGCTCAAATGTAAGAGTCAATGTTTCAAGACACCTTTTGGGCTTTCTTTATCATTTGGCCATTTCCCTGCTTTTAGCCTGAATATTATTCTATTATTCCTATGTGTTTTGGCATAAAATACTCTGTTTCCATGAAATACATAGAAAATACCATATAGGCACCACCTGTTTAGTCAAAATAAGTTTTTAGTTTTGTAAATCATTTCAAAAAATGCTGATGGCGCCTGGTATTTTTGCATAAATTACTCTCAAAATGTACAAAAGTAGCAGGACAGCAATGTTTTGCTTTGCTTAAAATACTCTTTTTTATCTTTAATTTACACTCAATTGTTTCAAAAAATGCTTTCCGCACCTGATATTTTTTACATATTTTTTTACAAGCTTCAAAATATTTTTGGGGGCATAAAATATTCTCTCAAATGTACAAAAGTAGCAGGACAACAATGTTTTTTTTTTTTTTGCATTAATACTCTTTTTTTTTTTTTTTTTATAAAACAGGTAAATTGTGCTGAACATTTTTACATACTTTTAACAGGCTTCAAAATATATATATATATATATATATATATATATATATATATATATATATTTTGGCCTAAAATACTCTCAAATGTACAAAAGTAGCAAGACAGTAAAGTTTTGTTTTGATTTTTTTGCTTAAAATACTCTATATTTTTATCTTTATTTTACACTCAATTGTTTAAAAAATGCTTTCAGCACCTGGTATTTTTTACATACTTTTTACAAGCTTCAAAATATTTTTGGGGCATAAAATACTCGCTCAAAATGTACAAAAGTAGCAGGACAACAATGTTTCTCAGGGGTTTCTTGGGGCATAAATACTCTTTTTTTATTTTTTATTAAACAGGTCAATTGCGTTGAAAATTGCTTTCAGCACCTGGTATTTTTACATCCTTTTTTACAAGTTTCAGAATATATTTTTTGGTCATAAAAGACTCTAAATGTACAAAAGTAGCAGGACAGCTCCCTCTGCTGTCCATATTCTAAATGGCAGTTTGTACAAAAATGTGTGATTTTAAAGTCAAATTGACTGTGTTTTTGGTTCCACTTTAGTTTCAAAATATGCACACATACTGTGTTTCTTTGTTTCTTTGTCTGTTGAAGGCTTTACAAAAGAAGATAAAAGCTTACAGCACCTGGTATTCCCAGGCGGTCTCCCATCCAAGTACTAACCAGGCCCGACCCTGCTTAGCTTCCGAGATCAGACGAGATCGGGCGTGTTCAGGGTGGTATGGCCGTAAGCGAAGGGCTCTGGGGTGGAGACTGCTTTTATATCCATGTTTCACCAGCTCCAGATGGGGAATGGGACTCGTGCTTTTCCAGGAGGAACAGACAAGCTTTTCTTGTCAACTTGACTCTTTCAACCTAAAGAAAACCCTGCTCAAATGTAAGAGTCAATGTTTCAAGACACCTTTTGGGCTTTCTTTATCATTTGGCCATTTCCCTGCTTTTAGCCTGAATATTATTCTATTATTCCTATGTGTTTTGGCATAAAATACTCTGTTTCCATGAAATACATAGAAAATACCATATAGGCACCACCTGTTTAGTCAAAATAAGTTTTTAGTTTTGTAAATCATTTCAAAAAATGCTGATGGCGCCTGGTATTTTTGCATAAATTACTCTCAAAATGTACAAAAGTAGCAGGACAGCAATGTTTTGCTTAGTTTTTGCTTAAAATACTCTTTTTATCTTTAACTTACACTCAATTGTTTCAAAAAATGCTTTCCGCACCTGATATTTTTTACATATTTTTTTACAAGCTTCAAAATATTTTTGGGGGCATAAAATATTCTCTCAAATGTACAAAAGTAGCAGGACAACAATGTTTTTTTTTTTTTTTGCATTAATACTCTTTTTTTTTTTTTTTTTATAAAACAGGTAAATTGTGCTGAACATTTTTACATACTTTTAACAGGCTTCAAAATATATATATATATATATATATATATTTTGGCCTAAAATACTCTCAAATGTACAAAAGTAGCAAGACAGTAAAGTTTTGTTTTGATTTTTTTGCTTAAAATACTCTATATTTTTATCTTTATTTTACACTCAATTGTTTAAAAAATGCTTTCAGCACCTGGTATTTTTTACATACTTTTTACAAGCTTCAAAATATTTTTGGGGCATAAAATACTCGCTCAAAATGTACAAAAGTAGCAGGACAACAATGTTTCTCAGGGGTTTCTTGGGGCATAAATACTCTTTTTTTATTTTTTATTAAACAGGTCAATTGCGTTGAAAATTGCTTTCAGCACCTGGTATTTTTACATCCTTTTTTACAAGTTTCAGAATATATTTTTTGGTCATAAAAGACTCTAAATGTACAAAAGTAGCAGGACAGCTCCCTCTGCTGTCCATATTCTAAATGGCAGTTTGTACAAAAATGTGTGATTTTAAAGTCAAATTGACTGTGTTTTTGGTTCCACTTTAGTTTCAAAATATGCACACATACTGTGTTTCTTTGTTTCTTTGTCTGTTGAAGGCTTTACAAAAGAAGATAAAAGCTTACAGCACCTGGTATTCCCAGGCGGTCTCCCATCCAAGTACTAACCAGGCCCGACCCTGCTTAGCTTCCGAGATCAGACGAGATCGGGCGTGTTCAGGGTGGTATGGCCGTAAGCGAAGGGCTCTGGGGTGGAGACTGCTTTTATATCCATGTTTCACCAGCTCCAGATGGGGAATGGGACTCGTGCTTTTCCAGGAGGAACAGACAAGCTTTTCTTGTCAACTTGACTCTTTCAACCTAAAGAAAACCCTGCTCAAATGTAAGAGTCAATGTTTCAAGACACCTTTTGGGCTTTCTTTATCATTTGGCCATTTCCCTGCTTTTAGCCTGAATATTATTCTATTATTCCTATGTGTTTTGGCATAAAATACTCTGTTTCCATGAAATACATAGAAAATACCATATAGGCACCACCTGTTTAGTCAAAATAAGTTTTTAGTTTTGTAAATCATTTCAAAAAATGCTGATGGCGCCTGGTATTTTTGCATAAATTACTCTCAAAATGTACAAAAGTAGCAGGACAGCAATGTTTTGCTTTGCTTAAAATACTCTTTTTTATCTTTAATTTACACTCAATTGTTTCAAAAAATGCTTTCCGCACCTGATATTTTTTACATATTTTTTTACAAGCTTCAAAATATTTTTGGGGGCATAAAATATTCTCTCAAATGTACAAAAGTAGCAGGACAACAATGTTTTTTTTTTTTTTGCATTAATACTCTTTTTTTTTTTTTTTTTATAAAACAGGTAAATTGTGCTGAACATTTTTACATACTTTTAACAGGCTTCAAAATATATATATATATATATATATATATATATATATATATATATATATATTTTGGCCTAAAATACTCTCAAATGTACAAAAGTAGCAAGACAGTAAAGTTTTGTTTTGATTTTTTTGCTTAAAATACTCTATATTTTTATCTTTATTTTACACTCAATTGTTTAAAAAATGCTTTCAGCACCTGGTATTTTTTACATACTTTTTACAAGCTTCAAAATATTTTTGGGGCATAAAATACTCGCTCAAAATGTACAAAAGTAGCAGGACAACAATGTTTCTCAGGGGTTTCTTGGGGCATAAATACTCTTTTTTTATTTTTTATTAAACAGGTCAATTGCGTTGAAAATTGCTTTCAGCACCTGGTATTTTTACATCCTTTTTTACAAGTTTCAGAATATATTTTTTGGTCATAAAAGACTCTAAATGTACAAAAGTAGCAGGACAGCTCCCTCTGCTGTCCATATTCTAAATGGCAGTTTGTACAAAAATGTGTGATTTTAAAGTCAAATTGACTGTGTTTTTGGTTCCACTTTAGTTTCAAAATATGCACACATACTGTGTTTCTTTGTTTCTTTGTCTGTTGAAGGCTTTACAAAAGAAGATAAAAGCTTACAGCACCTGGTATTCCCAGGCGGTCTCCCATCCAAGTACTAACCAGGCCCGACCCTGCTTAGCTTCCGAGATCAGACGAGATCGGGCGTGTTCAGGGTGGTATGGCCTAAGCGAAGGGCTCTGGGGTGGAGACTGCTTTTATATCCATGTTTCACCAGCTCCAGATGGGGAATGGGACTCGTGCTTTTCCAGGAGGAACAGACAAGCTTTTCTTGTCAACTTGACTCTTTCAACCTAAAGAAAACCCTGCTCAAATGTAAGAGTCAATGTTTCAAGACACCTTTTGGGCTTTCTTTATCATTTGGCCATTTCCCTGCTTTTAGCCTGAATATTATTCTATTATTCCTATGTGTTTTGGCATAAAATACTCTGTTTCCATGAAATACATAGAAAATACCATATAGGCACCACCTGTTTAGTCAAAATAAGTTTTTAGTTTTGTAAATCATTTCAAAAAATGCTGATGGCGCCTGGTATTTTTGCATAAATTACTCTCAAAATGTACAAAAGTAGCAGGACAGCAATGTTTTGCTTAGTTTTTGCTTAAAATACTCTTTTTTATCTTTAATTTACACTCAATTGTTTCAAAAAATGCTTTCCGCACCTGATATTTTTTACATATTTTTTTACAAGCTTCAAAATATTTTTGGGGGCATAAAATATTCTCTCAAATGTACAAAAGTAGCAGGACAACAATTTTTTTTTTTTTTTTGCATTAATACTCTTTTTTTTTTTTATATATATAAAACAGGTAAATTGTGCTGAACATTTTTACATACTTTTAACAGGCTTCAAAATATATATATATATTTTTTGGCCTAAAATACTCTCAAATGTACAAAAGTAGCAAGACAGTAAAGTTTTGTTTTGATTTTTTTGCTTAAAATACTCTATATTTTTATCTTTATTTTACACTCAATTGTTTAAAAAATGCTTTCAGCACCTGGTATTTTTTACATACTTTTTACAAGCTTCAAAATATTTTTGGGGCATAAAATACTCGCTCAAAATGTACAAAAGTAGCAGGACAACAATGTTTCTCAGGGGTTTCTTGGGGCATAAATACTCTTTTTTTATTTTTTATTAAACAGGTCAATTGCGTTGAAAATTGCTTTCAGCACCTGGTATTTTTACATCCTTTTTTACAAGTTTCAGAATATATTTTTTGGTCATAAAAGACTCTAAATGTACAAAAGTAGCAGGACAGCTCCCTCTGCTGTCCATATTCTAAATGGCAGTTTGTACAAAAATGTGTGATTTTAAAGTCAAATTGACTGTGTTTTTGGTTCCACTTTAGTTTCAAAATATGCACACATACTGTGTTTCTTTGTTTCTTTGTCTGTTGAAGGCTTTACAAAAGAAGATAAAAGCTTACAGCACCTGGTATTCCCAGGCGGTCTCCCATCCAAGTACTAACCAGGCCCGACCCTGCTTAGCTTCCGAGATCAGACGAGATCGGGCGTGTTCAGGGTGGTATGGCCGTAAGCGAAGGGCTCTGGGGTGGAGACTGCTTTTATATCCATGTTTCACCAGCTCCAGATGGGGAATGGGACTCGTGCTTTTCCAGGAGGAACAGACAAGCTTTTCTTGTCAACTTGACTCTTTCAACCTAAAGAAAACCCTGCTCAAATGTAAGAGTCAATGTTTCAAGACACCTTTTGGGCTTTCTTTATCATTTGGCCATTTCCCTGCTTTTAGCCTGAATATTATTCTATTATTCCTATGTGTTTTGGCATAAAATACTCTGTTTCCATGAAATACATAGAAAATACCATATAGGCACCACCTGTTTAGTCAAAATAAGTTTTTAGTTTTGTAAATCATTTCAAAAAATGCTGATGGCGCCTGGTATTTTTGCATAAATTACTCTCAAAATGTACAAAAGTAGCAGGACAGCAATGTTTTGCTTAGTTTTTGCTTAAAATACTCTTTTTATCTTTAACTTACACTCAATTGTTTCAAAAAATGCTTTCCGCACCTGATATTTTTTACATATTTTTTTACAAGCTTCAAAATATTTTTGGGGGCATAAAATATTCTCTCAAATGTACAAAAGTAGCAGGACAACAATGTTTTTTTTTTTTTTTGCATTAATACTCTTTTTTTTTTTTTTTTTATAAAACAGGTAAATTGTGCTGAACATTTTTACATACTTTTAACAGGCTTCAAAATATATATATATATATATATATATATTTTGGCCTAAAATACTCTCAAATGTACAAAAGTAGCAAGACAGTAAAGTTTTGTTTTGATTTTTTTGCTTAAAATACTCTATATTTTTATCTTTATTTTACACTCAATTGTTTAAAAAATGCTTTCAGCACCTGGTATTTTTTACATACTTTTTACAAGCTTCAAAATATTTTTGGGGCATAAAATACTCGCTCAAAATGTACAAAAGTAGCAGGACAACAATGTTTCTCAGGGGTTTCTTGGGGCATAAATACTCTTTTTTTATTTTTTATTAAACAGGTCAATTGCGTTGAAAATTGCTTTCAGCACCTGGTATTTTTACATCCTTTTTTACAAGTTTCAGAATATATTTTTTGGTCATAAAAGACTCTAAATGTACAAAAGTAGCAGGACAGCTCCCTCTGCTGTCCATATTCTAAATGGCAGTTTGTACAAAAATGTGTGATTTTAAAGTCAAATTGACTGTGTTTTTGGTTCCACTTTAGTTTCAAAATATGCACACATACTGTGTTTCTTTGTTTCTTTGTCTGTTGAAGGCTTTACAAAAGAAGATAAAAGCTTACAGCACCTGGTATTCCCAGGCGGTCTCCCATCCAAGTACTAACCAGGCCCGACCCCAGCTCGGCCAGCCGTGGATAGTGGGCATAGAGCGCCAGCCAATCAGAATGAGCCTGTGTGCCATGTGCCACTGTGATGAAGGCCAACCAATCAGAATGCAGAGATTCGTGTTGTTCACAAATTCATCTCAAGAGACCCGAGTTCAAATCCTGCTGTGCCCAGAAGAAGAGGAACGTTTCAAAGGATCAAAACTTTAAATATATGAAGTTTATAAGTTCAAACTTTAAATGTATAAAGTTTATGAGTTGGTGTGTCAGTTTGCACTTGTTAAAAGGTCAGATCATGAGAAGGACTCACATGCAGCTGCTGGGACTGATTTGCAATATTAATAAAATCACAAATTGATCACAAAAAGTGATTTCTGCTTCACCTTAAGAGATTAACCCACGTCACATCTTCTGCATGAATAAACTTGGAGTGGGTCAGAAAACTCCAGGTGTTTAGTCTGCAGGGGTCAGAGGTCACACTATCACATCTCTAACACTGCAGCACTGAACTGTACTATTGTGTTCAGTTTATGTTCTGCAGAGAAATAAAACATTTACTCATATTATTAATGATATGATATCTCAATCATTTAAAGAATATTGTTGTATTGCTATATTGGAAAGAAAACACAAAAAAACATGTACTTTTAAGAATATTTATTGACAGGGAAAATACCAGAAATATTAAGTTTCATTTATTTAAACTTCAGACAGCATTCATTACTTTACAGTAGTATTTACAATAAATATACAGATATATACAGTCCAGGGAAGTATGTGTGGATGTGAGGACTGTGAGGGCCTGCTTCAGCACCAGTTTGCAGAACCTGCACGTTCTCCCTGGGGCAGGTGACTCCTCTCTCTTCCTCTTCTGTTGCTTCCTTTCCTCCACTCTCTGTCTTGTGGCCTCCAGCTCCCTCTGGAAGAACTCTGTGTCCACAAAGTCCTTAAAGGTGGTGTTTCTTCAGGGCTGCTGCTGCTGCTGCTGCTCAGGGCGTCCTGAGAAAGAGACGGTGATGGTCAGAGCTGTAGGAGGCGTGGCAGGTGTCGTGGTGACGACAGGCAGAGTTGTGGTGGTGCTGCCAGAGTGTCTGTGTTTGCTCCAGCTTTTTCGGCTGATGTTGAGTGAAGATGATGCATTTAATAATTTGATGTGATGATGATGTAATGATAAATATGTAGTTTTGTGGTCGGGTGTAGCGTGCTGTTGGCTGATTGGCTCAGGGGCAGTGGAGGGGGAGGCGGCCTGTTGTGACGACTGCGGCTGAAGCTTCACTGGAGGAGGAACTACAGAACAAAACAGATGAATGTTTTAGTGATAAGCAACACGTGAAATACAAGACATGACACACATTTAGAACCACTGCACTGGCTGTCAAACTACAGTCAGCATGAAGCATTCATCTGTTCACTCTGTGATGGTTTGACTGAGACAGACACACATGGAGCATGAAGCATTCATCTGTTCACTCTGTGATGGTTTGACTGAGACAGACACACATGGAGCATGAAGCATTCATCTGTTCACTCTGTGATGGTTTGACTGAGACAGACACACATGGAGCATGAAGCATTCATCTGTTCACTCTGTGATGGTTTGACTGAGACAGACACACATGGAGCATGAAGCATTCATCTGTTCACTCTGTGATGGTTTGACTGAGACAGACACACATGGAGCATGAAGCATTCATCTGTACACTCTGTGATGGTTTGACTGAGACAGACACAGACACACATGGAGCTCACTCACTTTGGGTTCTCTCTTCTCCAGGAGCATCAGATGCAGAATGTGTGGGACGAGCTGCATCTGAAACAACTAAAACACCACAATATAGCTTTATGTTTGTTTAGATTATTCTATTAAAATGTCAGACCTGGAGCTGAAGTACTTCCAGACTCGGCCAGAACAAACCTCAGCTCCTGTGGAAGTGGCACTGGAGGCTTAAGGGGCAGCACATCTGCAGCAGCTGAAGAGAGGAAAGAAATGTATGATACGTTTGATCAACTTTGATCTTACAGTGAATAAGCAACAAGTAAAAGCTCTTACCGTCCTGTGGTTCCTCCAGAACAGTCTGTTTGGACTGTGCAGCTGCTGTAAGAGAAGAAGAAGAATAATGAGTCATATTTAGCCGTTAGTAACAACGCACACTTACATTTGACCTGTTGTTTATATCATAAGTAAGTTTATATGGCTGTTTTATTTAGCAATGTTAGTGTGAATGAGCAGAAGAAGCTCTCACTCATTCATATTGAACACCAGATAATATGACTTACTCTCATCACAGATGCATGAATTCAGAGCAGGACCTGAACAGGGTCAGGAACAACTGAGCTCATGCACAGGACAGAACGTGTCCCAAAGTGTCTTTCATGGCAGGACATCTGTGTGTGAACTTCTGTAAACCTGAGGATGATGGAGCTCAGCAGCGACTGGTGCAGACACGGCTGGAATAAAAGACAAACCTTTATAACACATGGTACATCCAAAATGGAGCTAAAGCGTTACAGACACATTACACACATCCACGTGTTGATTGGACGGAGATGCTGAACATTGTCCTCTCCAGCGCGTCCTCTTCAGCCACTGCTAAAGGAAAAGACATGAAATGAAACAGAAGTGACTGCTCCTCTACACGGTGTGACTCTGTGTGACTCCACACAAACCAAGAACACATGATTTATGTAGTTATACTCACCCAAGGGCTCACGAAGAGAGCTGGTGGGGACACGAGTGGGTGGGACAGAGGACGGGACAGAGGAGGGCAGGAGAGTGGAGGACAGGGCAGAGGAGGACAGGGGAGAGGAGGACAGGGGAGAGGAGGACAGGACAGAGGAGGACAGGACAGAGGAAGACAGGACAGAGGAGGACAGGACAGAGGAGGACGGGACAGAGGAGGACGGGACAGAGGAGGACGGGACAGAGGAGGACGGGACAGAGGAGGACGGGACAGAGGAGGACGGGACAGAGGAGGACAGGATAGTGGAGGACAGGACAGAGGAGGACGGGACAGAGGAGGACGGGACAGAGGAGGACGGGACAGAGGAGGACGGGACAGAGGAGGACGGGACAGAGGAGGACAGGGTAGAGGAGGGCAGGAGAGAGGAGGACAGGACAGAGGAGGACAGGATAGTGGAGGACAGGACAGAGGAGGACAGGGCAGAGGAGGACAGGACAGAGGAGTACGGGGCAGAGGAGGACAGGGGAGAGGAGGACAGGAGAGAGGAAAGGACAGAGGACAGGACAGGAGAGAGGAACAACATAATCAACATAATTGTTGAGTCATTCATATGGATTTTGGCTCTTGTTTACAGTCTGTTGCTAGGTAACAGTTGTGGAATGTCCTCCACATTAACATGAAGTGAAGGCATTTCCCCCATTGTGGGACAAACAAAGTCTCTCTTACTTGTGATGAATTGTTGATGCTACAACTACTTTTATGCACAATAAGAGACAACACAACACACAGATGACGTAATATTACACCTTAAATAAAACTGCACAACTGCAAACCTTTAAATGTAATAAAGTTTAACTTAACAGGGCTGAATATCACACAAAACTGACAGAAAAGTCGCGTTAGTTGTTCAACAGAGACATGGAAGTAGCAGTGATTTTACGTGACTAAAAACACAGTTTCAAAAGTGCAAAACACAAGACGAACTTTACCTGAAAACGTCCTCAAATGCCCGTTATAAATGCCACAAAATACGAGTGTTCTGGGGCAGTAAAATGTCCATAAGAAGGTGAAAACAGGAGCAGATCTAGTGCTAAACTTGTCCCGGTCACATTGAATGAATGACGTCACTGCATTCAAACATGGCGCGCTCTCGCCACAGCGCCGCCGCTGGCCAAAAGTATATTACATCCGTAGTGGTTTAGCAAGACCTGGGTTCGATTCCCAGACGGGGAGAGAAAGTGCGTTTTACCCAGCACGAAAGCGTTGCACTGACGCTGAGGACTTGTCCCACCAACGTACCTGCACTACACTATCGCTTCTGTAGTGTAGCGGTTATCATGTTTGCCTCACACGCAAAAGGCTCGAAACCGGGCAGAAGCACGCCCTCATGCGAAGACTTTACTTGTCGAGGATGGGTTTGAAAGTCGGTGTTGCGACTAGTCACAACACACATGTACTGTACTTCACAAAGGGGCCACTCAAATTCCAAAGGTGGCCTATTTTGCACAAGGGTTTACGTGGAATGGGCTACCTCCCAAGGGGGTTGGGTTTAGGAACAGATACTTCACCTTCCCTCCCCCTCTTCTCCAGTCAGGGCTTTTGGCGGGAGATTTGAAATATCCAGCCCTTCCACTCAAAACGTCTCCGAGAATTTTTGTCCACTTCCGGAGCAGACAAACGGCAAGGAAGCGTTTAACATGAGGGTATGATGGCACATTTGCATGTAACGTGACGGCGAAAACAAACTGAATGACTTTTTTTAACCTGAGAGAGGAGGTGCACCGTTCTCGGAGGTACTGCAATACCGAGCCGATGCGTGGAGTGGACGGAGCAAGCCCCAAATTCCATCTCCCTGGTCCAAAAATCAATTTAATATACGGTCCCCGGGTAGGGGACGTATCAGATACTAAACTGATAAGAACAGATACTACACTTGATCTTAGCCAAAAGGCCGAGAAGCGATGCCCACAATGGGTTCGGGGAGCAGTGAGCTCTCCCCACGCTGACCCTCCCGTCAACGGTCCAAAGCGGCGCCCGCGCAAAGCGCCCGGCGGAGGGGCCGGAGCGCGAGCGGCGTACATGGAAACGACCCTTTGGGTTTTTTTTTTTTTCCTCTGACAAAAAACAAGAGGGGAGAGCGCGAACGCAGTCCCCCACTACCAGAAATTATGCAGTTGAGAGTCCCACATTTGGGGAATTCACAGGGGTCAGCACATCCTGTTTGTGCAATGGACGAGCCTCGCCCTGGGTGAACCACCTTCCTGATCATGGTGTCGCCCCTGCCAGGTAAGTATGAGTTGCTCCGCTCCGAGCCAAGGCCCAGGCCCTGGAAGAGGCAATGTGGCAGCATGGTCCTTCCGGCCATTTGCATGGACCAGCTTCCACCCGACGATTGAGCCCCAGGTTAAACGGCAGCGATACACACGCAAGTCTGTGCGTTCTAAGCACTCTTTTTTACTTTTAAAGTTCTTGAACACGGGATGCCAAACGGAGGGTACGCAAGGGCATGTTTAAAGGCCGACAAGACACAACCTTTGCTCTTGGAGGATGACCGCTTGCTTGCTTTAGACATAGGTAGAAAAGCCCCGCATTGAAGCAGGGCATCAAAAAATTGGAAAGATCTCTTGTTGTCCCTCTCCACGGAAATCTTTAGTAAAAGGCGAAAGATTTATACGCTCTGAAGAGAAACAAGAGTGCCACGTTGCAGCGCCACACGGCGTCCAGTACTTGAGGGCACACGGGGCTTCATCACGGGCAGTGTACTTCTGTTCACGCGCTCATTTGCATCGGCGGTCGCGTGGCAAAAGGGACACGACAGGCTCGCACGTCGTTTCTGTAGTGTAGCGGTTATCACGTTCGCCTAACGCGCGAAAGGTCCTCGGCTCGAAACCGGGCAGAAACAAAGCCTCCTTTTATGTTTGCTTCAATCTTTAACACGGTTCATTCCAAACTCGATGGTTTATTCCTAGAAAAGAGGGAGGAGCGGAGGAATTGTCGGCGTAGTCCTTCAAACTTTTCATCACAGAGATCGGGAAAAAGACACCGACACACACGCCCAAAAAAAAAAGAAAGGAAAAAAAAAAAAAAAGGGGGCCCCCCTGCAGCCCCCTATGTCCTCGTTAATATAGTGGACAGTATCTCCGCTTGTCACGCGGAAGACCTGGGTTCGATTCCCAGACGCTTAGGACTTGTCCCACCAACGTACTTGCGCTACACTATCGCTTCTGTAGTGTAGCGGTTATCACGTTTGCCTCACACGCAAAAGGTCCCCGGCTCGAACCCTCATGCGAAGACTTCCAAGGGTCCAGATGAGTCGGGCCTCTTGCGGCCCAAATCCACTGGACCCTTGCAGCCCGACTCAACTGGACCCTTGCGGCCCGACTCAACTGGACCCTTGCTGCCCGACTCAACTGGACCCTTGAGACCAGACTCAACTGGACCCTCGACCGCCGCTCTTGCAGCCCGACACAACTGGACCCTTGAAGCCCGACTCAACTGGACCCTTGAAACCCGACTCAAATGGACCCTTGAGGCCCGACTCATCTGGGCCCTTGCGGCCCGACTCAACTGGGCCCTTGCGGACCGACTCAACTGGGCCCTTGCGGCCCGACTCAACTGGGCTCTTGTGGCCCGACTAAACTGGGCTCTTGCGGCTCTTGCCGCAGGAGTCTAGGCTCTTGCGGCCCAACTCAACTGGGCCCTTGCGGCCCGACTCAACTGGGCCCTTGCGGCCCGACTCAACCGGGCTCTTGCGGCCCGACTCAACTGTCAACTCAACTTTCATAGGTCGGTCGAAAAACTACAAGATGCAGTACCTATCCAAGATGCACAACTTGGGACAAGATGCACGACTACCACCACTACTACAACTGGGGCCTTGCGTACAGACTCAACTGGGCCCTTGCGGCCCGACTCAACTGGGCCCTTGCGGCCCGACTCAACTGGGTTCTTGCGGCCCGACTAAACAAGGCTCTTGCGGCTCTTGCCGCAGGAGTCTAGGCTCCTTCAGCCCGACTCAACTGGGCTCTTTCCTCAGGAGTCTGGGCCCTTGCGGCCCGACTCATTTGGGCTCTTGCGGCTTTTGCCGAAGGGAGACTGGGCTCTTGCGGCCCGACTCAACCGGGCTCTTGCGGCCTGACTCAACTGGACCCTTGAGACCAGACTCAACTGGACCCTCGACCGCCGCTCTTGCAGCCCGACACAACTGGACCCTTGAAGCCCGACTCAACTGGACCCTTGAAACCCGACTCAACTGTACCCTTGAAACCCGACTCAAATGGACCCTTGAGGCCCGACTCATCTGGGCCCTTGCGGCCCGACTCAAGTGGGCCCTTGCGGCCCGACTCAACTGGGCCCTTGCGGACCGACTCAACTGGGCCCTTGCGGCCCGACCCAACTGGGCTCTTGTGGCCCGACTAAACTGGGCTCTTGCGGCTCTTGCTGCAGGAGTCTAGGCTCTTGCGGCCCGACTCAACTGGGCTCTTGCCTCAGGAGTCTGGGCCCTTGCGGCCCGACTCATCTGTCAACTCAATTGGCATAGGTTGGTCGAAAAACAAGATGCAGTACCTATCCAAGATGCACTACTTGGGACAAGATGCACTACTTGGGACAAGATGCACGACTACTACTACTACTAGAACTGGGCCCTTGCGGCCCTACTCAACCGACTCAACTGGGCCCTTGCGGCCCGACTCAAATGGGCTCTTGCGGCTCTTGCCCTAGGACTCTGGGCCCTTAGGGCCTTACTCAACTGGGCTCTTGCGGCCCGATTCAACTGGGCCCTTGCGGCCCGACTCAACTGGGCTCTTGCGGCCCGACTCAACTGGGCCCTTGCGGCCCGACTAAACTGGGCCCTTGCGGCCCGACTCAACCGGGCTCTTGCGGCCCGACTCAACTGTCGACTCAACTTTCATAGGTCGGTCGAAAAACTACAAGATGCAGTACCTATCCAAGATGCACAACTTGGGACAAGATGCACGACTACCACCACTACTACAACTGGGGCCTTGCGTACAGACTCAACTGGGCCCTTGCGGCCCGACTCAACTGGGCCCTTGCGGCCCGACTCAACTGGGTTCTTGCGGCCCGACTAAACAAGGCTCTTGCGGCTCTTGCCGCAGGAGTCTAGGCTCCTTCAGCCCGACTCAACTGGGCTCTTGCCTCAGGAGTCTGGGCCCTTGCGGCCCGACTCATTTGGGCTCTTGCGGCTTTTGCCGAAGGGAGACTGGGCTCTTGCGGCCCGACTCAACCGGGCTCTTGCGGCCTGACTCAACTGGGCCCTTGCGGCCCGACTAAACTGGCCCCTTGCGGCCCGACTCAACCGGGCTCTTGCGGCCCGACTCAACTGGACTCTTGCGGCCCGACTCAACTGTCAACTCAACTGTCATAGGTCGGTCGAAAAACCACTTGGGACAAGATGCACTACTTGGGACAAAAATGCACTACTACTACTACCACAACCTGGCCCTTGCGGCCCGACTCAACCGACTCAACTGGGCCCTTGCTGCCCAACTCAACTGGGCCCTTGCGGCCCAACTCAACTGGGCCCTTGCGGCCCGACTCAACTGGACCCTTGCGGCCCCACTCAACTGGACCCTTGAGGTCCGACTCAACTGGACACTTAAGGCCCGACTCAACTGGACCCTTGAGGCCCGACTCAACTGGACCCTCGATCGCTGCTCTTGCGGCCCGACTCAACTGGACCCTTGAAACCCGACTCAAATGGACCCTTGAGGCCCGACTCAACTGGACCCTTGAGGCCCGACTCATCTGGACCCTTGAGGCCCGACTCAACTGGACCCTTGAAGCCGGACTCAACTGGACCCTTGAAGCCGGACTCAACTGGGTTCTTGCGGCCCGACTAAACTGGGCTATTGCGGCTCTTGCCGCAGGAGTCTAGGCTCCTTCAGCCCGACTCAACTGGGCTCTTGCCTCAGGAGTCTGGGCCCTTGCGGCCCGACTCATTTGGACCCTTGAGGCCCGACTCAACTGGACCCTTGAGGCCCGACTCATCTGGACCCTTGAGGCCCGACTCAACTGGACCCTTGAAGCCGGACTCAACTGGACCCTTGAAGCCGGACTCAACTGGACCCTTGAAACCCGACTCAACTGGAACCTTGAGGCCCGACTCAACTGGACCCTTGAGTCCAGACTCAACTGGACCCTTGAGGCCCGACTCAAGTGGGCCCTTGAGGCCGGACTCAACTGGGCCCTTGCGGCCAGACTCATCTGGACCCTTGAGGCCCGACTCAACTGGACCCTTGAAGCCCGACTCAACTGGACCCTTGAAGCCGGACTCAACTGGACCCTTGAAACCCGACTCAACTGGAACCTTGAGGCCCGACTCAACTGGACCCTTGAGTCCCGACTCAACTGGACCCTTGAGGCCCGACTCAACTGGGCCCTTGAGGCCGGACTCAACTGGGCCCTTGCGGCCAGACTCATCTGGACCCTTGAGGCCCGACTCATCTGGACCCTTGAGGCCCGACTCAACTGGACCCTTGAAGCCCGACTCAACTGGACCCTTGAAGCCCGAGCCTTGAAGCCCGACTCAACTGGACCCTTGAAACCCGACTCAACTGGACCCTTGAAGCCCGACTCAACTGGACCCTTGAGGCCCGACTCAACTGGACCCTTGAGGACCGACTCAACTGGACCCTTGAGGCCCGACTCAACTGGGCCCTTGCGGCCCGACTGAACTGGGCTCTTGCGGCCCGACTCAACTGTCAACTCAACTTTCATAGGTCGGTCGAAAAACTACAAGATGCAGTACCTATCCAAGATGCACTACTTGGGACGAGATGCACTACTTGGGACAAGATTAACTACTTGGGACAAGATGGGCACTACTACTACTACTACATCTGGGCCCTCGCGGCCCGACTCAACCGAATCAACTGGGGCCTTGCGGCCCGACTCCACTGAACCAGGTGAAGCCCTCCTCTCTAGGATGCATGGTTTTGAAACAGTCTCGTAGTTTAAAATCCCTACACAAACCCTGCAATAAAACCGATGTTTTGTCTAGTTGAAAATCCCCTGTTCTGTTCCTATCATCTTTGGTTAAAATACAGTTAAAATCCCCTGCTAAAATAAAAGGAGTTCTACCTAGCATGTGGGACTGCAGATCTTCTAAAAACTCATACCTGTTGTGTTTATCAGTAAAACCATAAATATTTAAGAGTTTAAAATCCCGCCCCATAAAACTCAGATGTATTAAAAGTACTGCCCGTTACCGTCACCAGGGGGTTCTTGATTAAAATGGCCACTCCATCATTTTTATTTTGGTTGGAGCCACTCCAGACGGATGTGTGTGGCCACAACTCCTCCCAGTCTCTGTAATGATTTAAAAACGGTAGACAACATTCTTGTAATAAAAACACATCCGAGTTTAAAGAGTTAAGACAGGATAAAATGCTCTGGGCTCTAACTCTAGACTTCACACTTCTGACATTGATTGTTGAGAATGTGATCGCCATGAGCATGGTTAAAAACAGGTATAACGATGAAACGAAATAAAACGGTTAAAATCCGGTTAAAAGAGACCGTTATGGAGGACCTTGTAAATGTTGCTCTGCCTTCTCTCTTGTAGGTGAGAGAGGAGGGGTTTTAGCAACTTGTCCCCTTCTGTCCATTCTTTTCATGGGGAAAGTCCTTGGGGTTGATTTCATAGCTACCGTGAGGAACGAGACCTCGTTGGGTGAATCGGAGGGGAAGGTTCTGGGCTCCTCCACAAAGTCACTGTCTGAGAGGGTCCCAGGTCTCTTCTCCGAGAGCAAGTTACTCTCAGAGGACGATTCTGACAGAGGCCTCTTGAGGTACTGGGCGTGGTTCAGGAGGGAGTTCAGACACTCATCCAGGGGGTCCAGAGGCCCGAGGGGTCCCATCGCCTCTATGGTCCCGAGTTTCATTTGGGTTTCAGGAATGGAGGCCTCCTCAGGCCTCTGTTCCCCCTCCCCCGTCTGAGTGTCAGTGGGTGGGACTCCCGCAGGCACCACCACCCCCTCCCAAGTGTGTGTGGGTGGAGCCTCCGCAGGCCCCACCTCCTCCTACTGGGTCTGTGTGGGAGGAGCCTCCGCAGGCCCCACCCCTCTCCCCCTCAGCCCCCTCCTTTCCAAGTAGCTCTTCCACCATTTTGTCAAGTCCTCCATGTGCTTGTCCGCCATCTTGTTCTTGTGCAACATTTTGGGTTCCGGCCTTCAGTTTGTTGGCAAATGATTTTGGGCAGTCTCTGAAGAGGTGACCTAAGTCCCCACAGAGATTGCACTTTCTGCCATTGGTACATTCCTCGAATGTGTGCCCAATTTCTCTACACTTCCCGCAGACCACTTGAGTGCAAGCCTCCACTAAGTGCCCATAATCCCCACACCGCCGGCAGAGCTTGGGTTGTCCTTGGTAGTGGATGTAGCCCCGGTTATCCCCCAGGACTATCATACTAGGCAGGTGCTTCAGGTCTTGGTAGCCCTGGGGGTCCTGCATTGTTGGATGGGGACCCTCCAGCTGCCTGTCCAAATGCCATCCACATCTCTGACCTTGATAGCCCGGCCTTTCACCGTGCAAAATCTTCCCAGCCACATACAAATGTCATCAGCACTAACAGTTTCATTGAACATTCTAACAATCACATGTTTCAGTGAGTTGTCAGTCAAATTCTCCACAATGAATGCTGTAAACTGGGGCTTCACCCCTTCAAACCTTGTCCAGAATTCTTTCAGAATTATCGCAGAGCGAAAGCTCACATCAAAGTCTTTGTTGAAAGGCAGGGTCAAGATACAGTTCAGGTCATCGGCTTTGAAATTCAGAGCTTTCTGGACGAGGTGTCTGGAAAAGTCCAAACGTGAAAACTGTGGTACTTTTCCAGACACCTCCTTCAGGGTGAAGCACACGCTGTGGTGCCTCCTCCTGCCGGCATGGGAGGCCGACATTCTGGAGGCACCAACAGCTTAAAACCAAATAAAACTCACTAAAACTAGCTTAAAACCAGATAAAACCAATTAAAAAATAAATATGTGCAGCTAAAACCAGTTAAGATTGTACTTACAATAAAGTGCTGGGGTGCCTTAAAGGTGTTGAAAAAAATATAACAACTGGACCCTTGAAGCCCGACTCAACTGGACCCTTGAAGCCCGACTCAACTGGACCCTCGAGGCCCGACTCAACTGGACCCTTGAGGCCCGACTCAACTGTACCCTTGAGGCCGGACTCATCTGGACCCTTGAGGCCCAACTCAACT
>NW_027315724.1:1035187-1087687 GCF_026437365.1 Eucyclogobius newberryi
GGGGGCTGATTTTCTTTTTCAAAGCCAAACTAAGTAACTTTGGTGACAGAGCTCCCCCTGCAGCTCCTTTGTGAAATTACACAATCAGAAAACAGACCCTAAAGGCTTTTTTCTCTTTTCCTTTTCAAAAATGCAGGTAATATGTGCCGCCCTGTGGATGGCACATATGCCAGGCTCCACGTGCAGCAGGCCACAGGGTCCTGAGTTTGGATCCTTCCTGAATGTTCTTCTACACTGTCCTGTCCAATAAAGACTACACACCAAAAACCAAAAGACAAAAAAATGGAAAAAGAAATAAGGCAATATATTCACATACTGAAACATTTAACATGGCCAAATATAACAGAGAGCCAGGGTTTCTCAGGAGAGTCGTCTTTGGGTCGATGTCAGCAGATGTTACAAGGCTTGATTTCCGCTCAGAGACAGCAGGTGGCGACAGTGAGCTATTCAAATGCCCCAACAACATATTTATCCATCGCAGGGACAAAGACAACAACAGACAAGGATCAAAACGGTTTATTAAACGTAAGGAAAGGCACAGACTGCAGTAAAAACACATGGATGTAAAAAGTGAAAAATATAAAGCAGAAGTAGTCATTAAAAAAGTTGGAAAAATAAATTAGATCAAAATTCTTCCTCAAATTGATCAATCACATGTTCCTCTAAATGAATCCACTAAGAGTAACTGATAAATACCAGTATCACAGTCCGAATAAAGTACACTCGCTCTTCTCTCTGTCTAAAGCCAGCGGGCTGAGTCCAGGTCTCATGAGGATCTGAACGGCTCTAACTCCAGCTCCACTTCAGCCGGCTCTATAGCGCCCCGTCTGGCCTTGACCTGAAACAACAGGACACAGAACATTCAGGTCTAAAAAACAGGACTAAATCAGGTCTAAACCAGGAAAACATGAAAGAATAAACCAGGACCAAACCATAACTTTAAGAACTAACGAAGGCCAAAGCAAGGTCTAAAACAGACTCAAGTGAAATGTGTTGGAAGCTGGACTAAAGCAGGACTCTAACCTAAGTGTAAAGCAGATCCAAACTAGATCCAAACCAGGACTAAATCAGGTCTAAAGACTCCAGTACCTTCCAGAATATGAAGAGCAGAAGGTTGATTATGAGAGTCAACAGCAGAACCACCAGGACTCTGAAGATCAAGTCTGAGTCTGAACCTGCAACACAAAAGGACTCATGAGACTGTGACTCTAACATGAGGCTGTGACTCTAACATGAGACTGTGACTCTAACATGAGGCTGTGACTCTAACATGAGGCTGTGACTCTAACATGAGACTGTGACTCTAACATGAGGCTGTGACTCTAACATGAGGCTGTGACTCTAACATGAGACTGTGACTCTAACATGAGGCTGTGACTCTAACATGAGACTGTGACTCTAACATGAGACTGTGACTAACATGAGGCTGTGACTCTAACATGAGGCTGTGACTCTAACATGAGGCTGTGACTCTAACATGAGGCTGTGACTCTAACATGAGACTGTGACTAACATGAGACTGTGACTCTAACATGAGGCTGTGACTCTAACATGAGGCTGTGACTCTAACATGAGACTGTGACTCTAACATGAGACTGTGACTCTAACATGAGGCTGTGACTCTAACATGAGACTGTGACTCTAACATGAGACTGTGACTAACATGAGACTGTGACTCTAACATGAGGCTGTGACTCTAACATGAGGCTGTGACTCTAACATGAGGCTGTGACTCTAACATGAGGCTGTGACTCTAACATGAGGCTGTGACTCTAACATGAGGCTGTGACTAACATGAGACTGTGACTCTAACATGAGGCTGTGACTCTAACATGAGACTGTGACTCTAACATGAGACTGTGACTCTAACATGAGGCTGTGACTCTAACATGAGACTGTGACTCTAACATGAGACTGTGACTCTAACATGAGACTGTGACTAACATGAGGCTGTGACTCTAACATGAGGCTGTGACTCTAACATGAGGCTGTGACTCTAACATGAGGCTGTGACTCTAACATGAGGCTGTGACTCTAACATGAGACTGTGACTCTAACATGAGACTGTGACTCTAACATGAGACTGTGACTCTAACATGAGACTGTGACTCTAACATGAGACTGTGACTCTAACATGAGGCTGTGACTCTAACATGAGGCTGTGACTCTAACATGAGGCTGTGACTCTAACATGAGACTGTGACTATAACATGAGGCTGTGACTCTAACATGAGACTGTGACTCTAACATGAGGCTGTGACTCTAACATGAGGCTGTGACTCTAACATGAGGCTGTGACTCTAACATGAGGCTGTGACTCTAACATGAGGCTGTGACTCTAACATGAGACTGTGACTCTAACATGAGACTGTGACTCTAACATGAGGCTGTGACTCTAACATGAGGCTGTGACTCTAACATGAGACTGTGACTCTAACATGAGGCTGTGACTCTAACATGAGACTGTGACTCTAACATGAGACTGTGACTATAACATGAGACTGTGACTCTAACATGAGGCTGTGACTCTAACATGAGACTGTGACTCTAACATGAGACTGTGACTCTAACATGAGACTGTGACTCTAACATGAGGCTGTGACTCTAACATGAGACTGTGACTCTAACATGAGACTGTGACTAACATGAGACTGTGACTCTAACATGAGACTGTGACTCTAACATGAGGCTGTGACTCTAACATGAGGCTGTGACTCTAACATGAGGCTGTGACTCTAACATGAGGCTGTGACTCTAACATGAGGCTGTGACTCTAACATGAGACTGTGACTCTAACATGAGGCTGTGACTCTAACATGAGACTGTGACTCTAACATGAGGCTGTGACTCTAACATGAGACTGTGACTCTAACATGAGACTGTGACTCTAACATGAGGCTGTGACTCTAACATGAGGCTGTGACTCTAACATGAGACTGTGACTAACATGAGACTGTGACTCTAACATGAGGCTGTGACTCTAACATGAGACTGTGACTCTAACATGAGACTGTGACTCTAACATGAGACTGTGACTCTAACATGAGACTGTGACTCTAACATGAGACTGTGACTCTAACATGAGGCTGTGACTCTAACATGAGGCTGTGACTCTAACATGAGACTGTGACTATAACATGAGGCTGTGACTCTAACATGAGGCTGTGACTCTAACATGAGGCTGTGACTCTAACATGAGACTGTGACTCTAACATGAGGCTGTGACTCTAACATGAGGCTGTGACTCTAACATGAGACTGTGACTCTAACATGAGGCTGTGACTCTAACATGAGGCTGTGACTCTAACATGAGACTGTGACTCTAACATGAGGCTGTGACTCTAACATGAGACTGTGACTCTAACATGAGACTGTGACTATAACATGAGACTGTGACTCTAACATGAGGCTGTGACTCTAACATGAGACTGTGACTCTAACATGAGGCTGTGACTCTAACATGAGGCTGTGACTCTAACATGAGGCTGTGACTCTAACATGAGACTGTGACTCTAACATGAGACTGTGACTATAACATGAGACTGTGACTCTAACATGAGACTGTGACTCTAACATGAGGCTGTGACTCTAACATGAGGCTGTGACTCTAACATGAGGCTGTGACTCTAACATGAGACTGTGACTCTAACATGAGGCTGTGACTCTAACATGAGGCTGTGACTCTAACATGAGACTGTGACTCTAACATGAGACTGTGACTCTAACACGAGACTGTGACTCTAACACGAGGCTGTGACTCTAACACGAGACTGTGACTCTAACACGAGGCTGTGACTCTAACACGAGACTGTGACTCTAACACGAGGCTGTGACTCTAACATGAGGCTGTGACTCTAACATGAGGCTGTGACTCTAACATGAGGCTGTGACTCTAACATGAGGCTGTGACTCTAACATGAGGCTGTGACTCTAACATGAGGCTGTGACTCTAACATGAGACTGTGACTCTAACATGAGACTGTGACTCTAACATGAGACTGTGACTCTAACATGAGACTGTGACTCTAACATGAGACTGTGACTCTAACGTGAGACTGTGACTCTAACATGAGACTGTGACTCTAACATGAGACTGTGACTCTAACATGAGGCTGTGACTCTAACATGAGACTGTGACTCTAACATGTGAGGCTGTGACTCTAACATGAGGCTGTGACTCTAACATGAGGCTGTGACTCTAACATGAGGCTGTGACTCTAACATGAGACTGTGACTCTAACATGAGACTGTGACTCTAACATGAGACTGTGACTCTAACATGAGACTGTGACTCTAACATGAGACTGTGACTCTAACATGAGGCTGTGACTCTAACATGAGACTGTGACTCTAACGTGAGGCTGTGACTCTAACATGAGACTTTGACTCTAACATGAGACTGTGACTAACATGAGACTGTGACTCTAACATGAGACTGTGACTGTGACTCTAACATGAGGCTGTGACTCTAACATGAGACTGTGACTCTAACATGAGGCTGTGACTCTAACATGAGACTGTGACTCTAACATGAGGCTGTGACTCTAACATGAGACTTTGACTCTAACATGAGACTGTGACTAACATGAGACTGTGACTCTAACATGAGACTGTGACTCTAACATGAGACTGTGACTCTAACATGTGAGGCTGTGACTCTAACATGAGGCTGTGACTCTAACATGAGGCTGTGACTCTAACATGAGGCTGTGACTCTAACATGAGGCTGTGACTCTAACATGAGACTGTGACTCTAACATGAGACTGTGACTCTAACATGAGGCTGTGACTCTAACATGAGGCTGTGACTCTAACATGAGACTTTGACTCTAACATGAGACTGTGACTAACATGAGACCGTGACTCTAACATGAGACTGTGACTCTAACATGAGACTGTGACTCTAACATGAGGCTGTGACTCTAACATGAGGCTGTGACTCTAACATGAGACTGTGACTCTAACATGAGACTGTGACTCTAACATGAGGCTGTGACTCTAACATGAGGCTGTGACTCTAACATGAGACTTTGACTCTAACATGAGACTGTGACTAACATGAGACTGTGACTCTAACATGAGACTGTGACTCTAACATGAGACTGTGACTCTAACATGAGACTGTGACTCTAACATGAGACTGTGACTCTAACATGAGGCTGTGACTCTAACATGAGACTGTGACTCTAACATGAGGCTGTGACTCTAACATGAGACTGTGACTCTAACATGAGACTGTGACTCTAACATGAGGCTGTGACTCTAACATGAGGCTGTGACTCTAACATGAGACTTTGACTCTAACATGAGACTGTGACTAACATGAGACTGTGACTCTAACATGAGACTGTGACTCTAACATGAGACTGTGACTCTAACATGAGGCTGTGACTCTAACATGAGACTGTGACTCTAACATGAGACTGTGACTCTAACATGAGGCTGGGACTCTAACATGAGGCTGTGACTCTAACATGAGGCTGTGTTGCTGTACTCACCTCCCACATAGAGCTGGAGGGCGTGGCTCTGAGAGGAGAAGGCGTGGTCGAACACCTGCAAGAGGTAAACACAGGCGTAGTTTCCTTCGTGGGCGGGGCCAGTGTCAGAGAACAGGAAGTGTGCAGAGTGATTGACAGCGGGCAGGGTGTGGTTCTGAGTGAGGTTCACAGTGGGAGAGAGGAGCTGGAAGGAGCCTCCTGGGAACTGTGGCTCCACAGAGCATTTGACCCTGAACTTTGACCCCGGCATCACCCGGACCCCCTGAAGCTGGGACTCGGAGGCCCCGTCTAACACAGACAGGGAGATGATTGGACGGTTCAGTAAGTCTGTGAAGAGAGGACGAAGAGGTTTAATTCTTGACCCGACTGAGGCCCGAGTCCAGGGTCAGAGGTCACATTCTGAGTGTTTTACTGTCAACACTAATGTTTAACTCCAAAGTAATAAAGGGTCAAATGTGTGAGGTGAAGGTAGAAGGAGCGAGAGAGGAAGAACGTGAGGCTCTTGCAAATAATCTGATTGAGATTCATTCATTTCTGTTGGTCAGAGGTCAGACACAGGTCATCTTCTGTCAGTGAAACATTTGGTTTGGAGCAGAAGATTTTTTTATATTAAAAGCCACAGATCAAAAGTCTGTATTGTTTGTGTTAAGGAAATGATCATTTAAACTTTTTTTTAATTTCTTTATATTGAGACAAGATCAAAAAGGAAAATGTGTTCCTTCAAACGAGGGGTTAAAATGACGCCAAGATCAAGAGAAAACCTAAAATGCATCAGATTTGTACTTTTACCTGAACACACCACGTCCAGAGCCATAGAAGAGGGAGAGTCTGTGCTGATGACACACTCTGTCACTGTAGACTTCATCACACAGTCAGGTCTGATCCCCCACACACGACTCTGTGGAAAATCATCTCTGTTTCCTCCAGAAACAGCAGAGCCACAGTCCAGGGCTCGACACACAGCAGCTGTGGCCCCCAAGTTCCAGGAGTCAAAGTTCCAGGAGTCATAGTCCCAGGGGCCATAGTTCACCACTCGTCTCCATTCTCCTCTGTGTTTCACCTCCAGAGTCCCAGCACAGCGACTGGCCCCTCCCACCAGCCTGAGGGGCTCTGAACAGACAAGAGACAGAATGAGCCCCGCCCTTTTACCTGAGCAGCTGAAGCCCCGCCCCTTTACCTGAGCAGGTGAGGCCCCGCCCCTTTACCTGAGCAGGTGAGGTTGACAGCGGCTCCAGAGGAGCAGTTCTCAGAGCTGGAGCGGGGACAGTCCCTCAGAGCAGACTCATGTCCCTCACAGTAGAACGTCTGCAGTCCCAGAGGAGAGACCGCCCCCTGGAGGAGAGAAGGAGCCCCACAGCCCAGCTCCCTGCACAGCACCTCTGCACCCTGAAGGTCCAAGGCCTCTTCACAGAGCCAGGTCCAGGACTGATCCCAGATCTGCACTGATCCTGAGCACAGGCCGGACCCCGAGACCAGCCGCACCCAGTCTGTGGACACATGTGACATCACCGCTCTGAGCCAATAGGACACACACGTGTGTGACATCACCGCTCTGAGCCAATAGGACACACACATGTGTGACATCACCGCTCTGAGCCAATAGGACACACACATGTGTGACATCACCGCTCTGAGCCAATAGGACACACACATATGTGACATCACCGCTCTGAGCCAATAGGACACACACATGTGTGTGACATCACCGCTCTGAGCCAATAGGACACACACATGTGTGACATCACCGCTCTGAGCCAATAGGACACACACATGTGTGACATCATACGTCATAAGGCGCTGGTACAGCTGGCAGCCCGGTGTAAACGCTCTCTCTTCTTTCTCACACTTATTGTGCTTTATCTCCTATATTTTGTAAATATAGTTAGTATATTTTTTCTATTTTACTGTACGATAGGGACACGCGCTGGAATAGTTTTTTAATTCAACTGTTTTTGACTTTTTTCGGCTGGATTTGAGTGTTTTTCGTTGTGTTGTTGTGACGTGAGCTAGCTCCGAGCGAGCCCCCCCCCCGCCCTCCGGCCGCGCTAAAGTACGGCGTGTCGTTGGTACACGTTTATATACACGTTTATATGAAAGAGGAACTTCACGAACGATCGGGACACGCACTGGAATCGCTTTAAATTAACTTGTTTTGACTTTATTCGGCTGGATTGAGTGTTTTCGTCGTGTCGTTGCGATGTGTCTTGGCTCTGAGCCCCCTGGCTCCGGCCCCGCCCCCCGGCCGGCGCCGTACCGCGTTTCCACAAAGGAGGAACTCATGAAACTGCGGAGAACAGTCGTCTTACCCGGAGATCGTCACGTTATCCCGTCGCAATACTGACCTAACCTAATACTGATGTGCAATTCTGTCATATGTGCAATTACTGTGAAATTCATGTGCAATTCATGTGCTGTCGTGACACATATTCATGTGCAATTACTGTCGGGATCACATGCAATGGTATTTATTTATTTGTCTATGGGAGTTTTTATTTATTTATAGGAGATCTTCTACTGAAAGTGTTTTTCAGACTTCCTATAAGTGATCTGTTCTTCTGGATCTACCTCTGTATCTACCTGCGTTGCACCAATGAAATTTCCCCATGTGGGACAATAAAGGAATATCTTATCTCTTATCATCGCTCTGAGCTGAGCCAATAGGACACACACATGTGTGACATCATCGCACTGAGCCAATAGGACACACACATGTGTGACATCATCGCTCTGAGCCAATAGGACACACACATGTGTGACATCACCGCTCTGAGCCAATAGGACACACACATGTGTGACATCATCGCTCTGAGCCAATAGGACACACACATGTGTGACATCACCGCTCTGAGCCAATAGGACACACACATGTGTGACATCACCGCTCTGAGCCAATAGGACACACACATGTGTGACATCACCGCTCTGAGCCAATAGGACACACACATGTGTGACATCACCGCTCTGAGCCAATAGGACACACATATGTGTGACATCATCGCTCTGAGCCAATAGGACACACACATGTGTGACATCACCGCTCTGAGCCAATAGGACACACACATGTGTGTGACATCATCGCTCTGAGCCAATAGGACACACACATGTGTGACATCACCGCTCTGAGCCAATAGGACACACACATGTGTGACATCACCGCTCTGAGCCAATAGGACACACACATGTGTGACATCATCGCTCTGAGCCAATAGGACACACACATGTGTGACATCACCGCTCTGAGCCAATAGGACACACACATGTGTGACATCACCGCTCTGAGCCAATAGGACACACACATGTGTGACATCACCGCTCTGAGCCAATAGGACACACACATGTGTGACATCACCGCTCTGAGCCAATAGGACACACACATGTGTGACATCACCGCTCTGAGCCAATAGGACACACACATGTGTGACATCACCGCTCTGAGCCAATAGGACACACACATGTGTGACATGGAGGTTTGTAGGACAATGATATGGGTCAGAAGTCTGAGGACGAGCTCTTCTGGTCCAGAGACATCTGCAGGTAGAACTGTGAACACATGAAACTCTTTCACTTTCTTTAGACAATCAAACTCTGGTTACTTAAAGTAACTCTAACTATTTTTAGGCCTGATCTAAACTCTAATTGATCGTTACACAGAGATATTTCACATTAGAGATAAAATATTAAACTTGAACTTGGACAGATTCACCAGACACTGGGACAGATACAGAGGGACATTTATTGTCAGGTTTATTCTTCACCTACTTGTTTTACTTTTTGATCTTTCACTGTCTGGTCTTGTTCTGTTAGTATTAATAATACAAAAAGTAAAAAGATGTGAGAGTGAAGAGGAGAATGTAATATCAGAGCTGAACACAGCTCCAGACCCGGCGTGAGGGACACGAGTCTGTCCTCCTGACACCGAGGTGGTCCCGACCCAAACACTCTTCATTATTTATACTTGATATTTAGAGAGCTAATGCTAAGCTTTAGCATCAAACTGTTCATCATCTGTTATATTGAAACCAATAACACTTCCATAATGAGTGACTCCAGACACAGAGAGGAGCAGTCTGTGAGGAACATCTGAGAGATTCAACCTGAGGATTTAAGACTTTTACCTGAACACACCACGTTCAGAGCCCGAGAAGAGGGAGAGTCTGTGCTGATGACACACTCTGTCACTGTAGACTTCATCACACAGTCAGAGCTGATCACCCACACACGACTCTGTGGAAAACCATCTCTGTCTCCTCCAGAAACAGCAGAGCCACAGTCCAGGGCTCGACACACAGCAGCTGTGGCCCCCAAGTTCCAGGAGTCAAAGTTCTCCACTCGTCTCCATTCTCCTCTGAGTTTCACCTCCAGAGTCCCAGCACAGCGACTGGCCCCTCCCACCAGCCTGAGGGGCTCTGAACAGACAAGAGACAGAATGAGCCCCGCCCTTTTACCTGAGCAGCTGAAGCCCTGCCCCTTTACCTGAGCAGGTGAGGCCCCGCCCCTTTACCTGAGCAGGTGAGGTTGACAGCGGCTCCAGAGGAGCAGTTCTCAGAGCTGGAGCGGGGACAGTCCCTCAGAGCAGACTCATGTCCCTCACAGTAGAACGTCTGCAGTCCCAGAGGAGAGACCGCCCCCTGGAGGAGAGAAGGAGCCCCACAGCCCAGCTCCCTGCACAGCACCTCTGCACCCTGAAGGTCCAAGGCCTCTTCACAGAGCCAGGTCCAGGACTGATCCCAGATCTGCACTGATCCTGAGCACAGGCCGGACCCCGAGACCAGCCGCACCCAGTCTGTGGACACATGTGACATCACCGCTCTGAGCCAATAGGACACACACGTGTGTGACATCACCGCTCTGAGCCAATAGGACACACACATGTGTGTGACATCATCGCTCTGAGCCAATAGGACACACACATGTGTGACATCACCGCTCTGAGCCAATAGGACACACACATGTGTGACATCACCGCTCTGAGCCAATAGGACACACACGTGTGACATCACCGCTCTGAGCCAATAGGACACACACATGTGTGACATCATCGCTCTGAGCCAATAAGACACACACATGTGTGACATCATCGCTCTGAGCCAATAGGACACACACATGTGTGACATCATCGCTCTGAGCCAATAGGACACACACATGTGTGACATCACCGCTCTGAGCCAATAGGACACACACATGTGTGACATCATCGCTCTGAGCCAATAGGACACACACATGTGTGACATCACCGCTCTGAGCCAATAGGACACACACATGTGTGACATCATCGCTCTGAGCCAATAGGACACACACATGTGTGACATCACCGCTCTGAGCCAATAGGACACACACATGTGTGACATCATCGCTCTGAGCCAATAGGACACACACATGTGTGACATCACCGCTCTGAGCCAATAGGACACACACATGTGTGACATCACCGCTCTGAGCCAATAGGACACACACATGTGTGACATCACCGCTCTGAGCCAATAGGACACACACATGTGTGACATCACCGCTCTGAGCCAATAGGACACACACATGTGTGACATCACCGCTCTGAGCCAATAGGACACACACATGTGTGACATCACCGCTCTGAGCCAATAGGACACACACATGTGTGACATCACCGCTCTGAGCCAATAGGACACACACATGTGTGACATCATCGCTCTGAGCCAATAGGACACACACATGTGTGACATCACCGCTCTGAGCCAATAGGACACACACATGTGTGACATCACCGCTCTGAGCCAATAGGACACACACATGTGTGACATCATCGCTCTGAGCCAATAGGACACACACATGTGTGACATCACCGCTCTGAGCCAATAGGACACACACATGTGTGACATGGAGGTTTGTAGGACAATGATATGGGTCAGAAGTCTGAGGACGAGCTCTTCTGGTCCAGAGACATCTGCAGGTAGAACTGTGAACACATGAAACTCTTTCACTTTCTTTAGACAATCAAACTCTGGTTACTTAAAGTAACTCTAACTATTTTTAGGCCTGATCTAAACTCTAATTGATCGTTACACAGAGATATTTCACATTAGAGATAAAATATTAAACTTGAACTTGGACAGATTCACCAGACACTGGGACAGATACAGAGGGACATTTATTGTCAGGTTTATTCTTCACCTACTTGTTTTACTTTTTGATCTTTCACTGTCTGGTCTTGTTCTGTTAGTATTAATAATACAAAAAGTAAAAAGATGTGAGAGTGAAGAGGAGAATGTAATATCAGAGCTGAACACAGCTCCAGACCCGGCGTGAGGGACACGAGTCTGTCCTCCTGACACCGAGGTGGTCCCGACCCAAACACTCTTCATTATTTATACTTGATATTTAGAGAGCTAATGCTAAGCTTTAGCATCAAACTGTTCATCATCTGTTATATTGAAACCAATAACACTTCCATAATGAGTGACTCCAGACACAGAGAGGAGCAGTCTGTGAGGAACATCTGAGAGATTCAACCTGAGGATTTAAGACTTTTACCTGAACACACCACGTTCAGAGCCCGAGAAGAGGGAGAGTCTGTGCTGATGACACACTCTGTCACTGTAGACTTCATCACACAGTCAGGTCTGATCCACCACACACGACTCTGTGGAAAACCACCTCTGTGTCCTCCAGAAACAGCAGAGCCACAGTCCAGGGCTCGACACACAGCAGCTGTGGCCCCCAAGTTCCAGGAGTCAAAGTTCCAGGGGCCATAGTTCACCCCTCGTCTCCATTCTCCTCTGTGTTTCACCTCCAGAGTCCCAGCACAGCGACTGGCCCCTCCCACCAGCCTGAGGGGCTCTGAACAGACAAGAGACAGAATGAGCCCCGCCCTTTTACCTGAGCAGGTGAGGCCCCGCCCCTTTACCTGAGCAGGTGAGGCCAGCTGAGTCAGTAGACAGGGACGGCCCTGTCTACTGACTCCACCTCTCAGTGCTGAGGTTGTGGTTTACAGTAAACTCACACCAGCAGCACAAACCCTCCTGAGCCGGTCGGCACTAGATCATACACTCCTAACTCACGGAAGTCAGAATTTGGAAGTTACAAAATCCAATATGGCGGCCCCCGTGGCAGCCCACATCACATGCGAGGTACATTTCCGGCGTGGGGTGATGGAGACGCTGGGTTCTACTCCCGCTCCAACCCTAAATTTAATTTGGGTTCAAACTTTTCGTCATCTCCTATCTACTACAAAAAAATTAGGTTAGGGGTTAGGATTATTTATGTTATGGTCAAACACTATCTTTGAGCGGACTATACCACGTGTGAAGTGGAACAAACTGTAATGCAATGAAAAAAAGCTTTTTAGAGAGGAAAGTGTTGCCTGAGCTGTATCAGTGGGAGCGGTCTCAGTCGCCGCCATGTTGGATTCACATTCAGACACTTTTGTCCCGATTCCGTTGATTAACTACTTGAAACTGTTTATTGTCTGTCATGAATGTTTTGTAATAAAGAATTTTGACGATTAAAAAAAGTTAAAAATGAACAAATTGTGGCATTCTGACTTCCGTGAGTTAGGAGTGTATGATCTATTGCCAACCCTCCTGAGCCCTGTTCGCTCTCATGTCGTCTCCAGATCTCTACAGGAAGTTATCAAGGGAGGGAGGCGGGGTCACTTCCTCTTAGCTCCTCCCCCCGCGAGCAGCAGTGGAAATGGGAGGTGGTTTCTCAAGTCGCTCACGTCGCTACTGGTGTGAGTGCGGCGACTGCGTGAGTGCGGCGGCGTGAGTGTGAGTGCGGCGGTGGCGTGAGTGTGAGTGCGGCGGCGTGAGTGTGGTGGCGTGAGTGTGAGTGCGGCGACTGCGTGAGTGAGGCGGCGTGAGTGTGGTGGCGTGAGTGTGAGTGCGGCGGCGTGAGTGTGGTGGCGTGAGTGTGAGTGCGGCGGTGGCGTGAGTGCGGCGGTGGCGTGAGTGCGGCGACTGCGTGAGTGTGAGTGTGGTGGCGTGAGTGTGAGTGCGGCGGCGTGAGTGTGAGTGCGGTGGCGTGAGTGCAGTGGCGTGAGTGCGGCAGTGGCGTGAGTGCGGCGGTGGCGTGAGTGCAGTGGCGTGAGTGCGGCGGTGGCGTGAGTGCGGTGGTGGCGGCGTGAGTGTCTTTACCTGTGGAGCTGCTGTTTGCTGACAGGACGCCTGCTCAAAGAAAAGTCATGTCACAAGATGGCGGTTGTCGGCCACACGGCACAAAATGGCTGCTGCTCCCGTCATTGAAGCGCACGGGCCTATTCTGATCAGTTTGATGGAAACAGGAAGCTCACTATCGCTCTGATCGCACTCTGGGGTTTGTGTATTTACATTTGCACATTCTTCAGATCCTGTTTTGCTTAATAAAAGGTGTGAATAACTAATGAACAATGGGTGTTATACCAGTGTGTTTTCTCCTCCAGCTTTGGCCTGGTCTTCCCCCCAGACAGAGAAAACATGACTGGAGAATGTGTTCTTCCCCCTCACACTTAGGACGTCCTGGACTTTTTCTCCATATATTCCATTTGGTCCAGCGTCTCGTGAAAGGAACTCCTAAGCTGCTTTATCTGTGGCTTGAAATGAAAGCTCCTCTTCTTTACAGAATCAATCATTCTGGGAAGCATCCAAAACACATTTGTACTGAATTTGTCATCGGCTTTTAAAAGAGAACGGTCCAAACTCAACAAAAGCTCAAACTAGTGTCATTCAGACTGTCCTCCAACACCAGCTTCACTCCTGCAAATATTTAAGAAAGAAAAGCTGTCAAGTTATAATGTTTTCCTCTGAGCAGAGCTTGGTTTTAGTTCTAATTTGAGTAAAACAGACACTGCCCCTGCCATGCACCTGCTCTGCACCTGCTCTGCCCCTGCTCTGCACCTGCTCTGCACCTGCTCTGCACCTGCTCTGCACCTGCCATGCCCCTGCTCTGCACCTGCTCTGCACCTGCTCTGCACCTGCCATGCCCCTGCACTGCACCTGCTCTGCACCTGCTCTGCACCTGCCATGCCCCTGCTCTGCACCTGCTCTGCACCTGCTCTGCACCTGCACTGCACCTGCCATGCCCCTGCTCTGCACCTGCTCTGCCCCTTTCTCTGCACCTGCTCTGCCCCTGCTCTGCACCTGCCATGCTCCTGCCCTGCACCTGCTCTGCCCCTGCACTGCCCCTGCTCTGCACCTGCCATGCCCCTGCTCTGCACCTGCCATGCCCCTGCCATGCACCTGCTCTGCACCTGCCATGCCCCTTCCTCTGCACCTGCTTTGCCCCTGCTCTGCACCTGCCATGCTCCTGCCCTGCACCTGCTCTGCCCCTTCCTCTGCACCTGCTCTGCACCTGCCATGCTCCTGCCCTGCTCCTGCCCTGCACCTGCTCTGCCCCTGCACTGCCCCTGCTCTGCACCTGCCATGCCCCTGCTCTGCACCTGCCATGCCCCTGCACTGCACCTGCTCTGCCCCTGCCATGCCCCTGCTCTGCACCTGCCATGCTCCTGCTCTCCCCCTGCCATGCCCCTGCTCTGCACCTGCCATGCCCCTGCTCTGCCCCTTTCTCTGCACCTGCTCTGCACCTGCCATGCCCCTGCTCTGCCCCTGCCATGCCCCTGCTCTGCCCCTGCCATGCACCTGCTCTGCCCCTGCCCCTACTCTGCACCTGCCATGCCCCTGCTCTGCACCTGCCATGCCCCTGCTCTGCACCTGCCATGCCCCTGCTCTGCCCCTGCCATGCCCCTGCTCTGCCCCTGCCATGCCCCTGCTCTGCCCCTGCCATGCTCCTGCTCTCCCCCTGCCATGCCCCTGCTCTGCACCTGCCATGCCCCTGCTCTGCCCCTTTCTCTGCCCCTGCACTGCACCTGCTCTGCACCTGCTCTGCCCCTGCCATGCCCCTGCTCTGCACCTGCTCTGCCCCTGCCATGCCCCTGCACTGCCCCTGCCATGCCCCTGCTCTGCACCTGCAATGCCCCTGCCATGCCCCTGCTCTGCACCTGCCATGCCCCTGCTCTGCACCTGCCATGCCCCTGCTCTGCCCCTGCCCTGCCCCTGCTCTGCCCCTGCCATGCCCCTGCTCTGCCCCTGCTCTGCCCCTGCCATGCTCCTGCTCTCCCCCTGCCATGCCCCTGCTCTGCACCTGCCATGCCCCTGCTCTGCCCCTTTCTCTGCCCCTGCACTGCACCTGCTCTGCACCTGCTCTGCCCCTGCCATGCCCCTGCTCTGCACCTGCTCTGCACCTGCCATGCCCCTGCTCTGCCCCTGCCATGCCCCTGCTCTGCCCCTGCCATGCCCCTGCTCTGCCCCTGCACCTGCTCTGCACCTGCCATGCCCCTGCTCTGCCCCTTCACTGCACCTGCTCTGCCCCTGCCATGCCCCTGCCATGACCCTGCTCGGCACCTGCCATGCCCCTGCCATGCCCCTGCTCTGCCCCTGCCATGCCCCTGCTCTCCCCCTGCCATGCCCCTGCTCTCCCCCTGCCATGCCCCTGCTCTGCACCTGCCATGCCCCTGCTCTGCCCCTGCCATGCCCCTGCTCTCCCCCTGCCATGCCCCTGCTCTGCACCTGCTCTGCCCCTGCTCTGCACCTGCTCTGCCCCTGCTCTGCACCTGCCATGCTCCTGCCCTGCACCTGCTCTGCCCCTGCTCTGCCCCTGCACTGCCCCTGCTCTGCACCTGCCATGCCCCTGCTCTGCACCTGCCATGCCCCTGCCATGCACCTGCTCTGCACCTGCCATGCCCCTTCCTCTGCACCTGCTCTGCCCCTGCTCTGCACCTGCCATGCCCCTGCTCTGCACCTGCTCTGCACCTGCTCTGCACCTGCCATGCCCCTGCACTGCACCTGCTCTGCACCTGCTCTGCACCTGCCATGCCCCTGCTCTGCACCTGCTCTGCACCTGCTCTGCACCTGCTCTGCACCTGCACTGCACCTGCCATGCCCCTGCTCTGCACCTGCTCTGCCCCTTTCTCTGCACCTGCTCTGCCCCTGCTCTGCACCTGCCATGCTCCTGCCCTGCACCTGCTCTGCCCCTGCACTGCCCCTGCTCTGCACCTGCCATGCCCCTGCTCTGCACCTGCCATGCCCCTGCCATGCACCTGCTCTGCACCTGCCATGCCCCTTCCTCTGCACCTGCTTTGCCCCTGCTCTGCACCTGCCATGCTCCTGCCCTGCACCTGCTCTGCCCCTTCCTCTGCACCTGCTCTGCACCTGCCATGCTCCTGCCCTGCTCCTGCCCTGCACCTGCTCTGCCCCTGCACTGCCCCTGCTCTGCACCTGCCATGCCCCTGCTCTGCACCTGCCATGCCCCTGCACTGCACCTGCTCTGCCCCTGCCATGCCCCTGCTCTGCACCTGCCATGCTCCTGCTCTCCCCCTGCCATGCCCCTGCTCTGCACCTGCTCTGCCCCTTTCTCTGCCCCTTTCTCTGCACCTGCTCTGCACCTGCTCTGCACCTGCCATGCCCCTGCTCTGCCCCTGCCATGCCCCTGCTCTGCCCCTGCCATGCACCTGCTCTGCCCCTGCCCCTACTCTGCACCTGCCATGCCCCTGCTCTGCACCTGCCATGCCCCTGCTCTGCCCCTGCCATGCCCCTGCTCTGCCCCTGCCATGCCCCTGCTCTGCCCCTGCCATGCTCCTGCTCTCCCCCTGCCATGCCCCTGCTCTGCACCTGCCATGCCCCTGCTCTGCCCCTTTCTCTGCCCCTGCACTGCACCTGCTCTGCACCTGCTCTGCCCCTGCCATGCCCCTGCTCTGCACCTGCTCTGCCCCTGCCATGCCCCTGCACTGCCCCTGCCATGCCCCTGCTCTGCACCTGCAATGCCCCTGCCATGCCCCTGCTCTGCACCTGCCATGCCCCTGCTCTGCACCTGCCATGCCCCTGCTCTGCCCCTGCCCTGCCCCTGCTCTGCCCCTGCCATGCCCCTGCTCTGCCCCTGCTCTGCCCCTGCCATGCTCCTGCTCTCCCCCTGCCATGCCCCTGCTCTGCACCTGCCATGCCCCTGCTCTGCCCCTTTCTCTGCCCCTGCACTGCACCTGCTCTGCACCTGCTCTGCCCCTGCCATGCCCCTGCTCTGCACCTGCTCTGCACCTGCCATGCCCCTGCTCTGCCCCTGCCATGCCCCTGCTCTGCCCCTGCCATGCCCCTGCTCTGCCCCTGCACCTGCTCTGCACCTGCCATGCCCCTGCTCTGCCCCTTCACTGCACCTGCTCTGCCCCTGCCATGCCCCTGCCATGACCCTGCTCGGCACCTGCCATGCCCCTGCCATGCCCCTGCTCTGCCCCTGCCATGCCCCTGCTCTCCCCCTGCCATGCCCCTGCTCTCCCCCTGCCATGCCCCTGCTCTGCACCTGCCATGCCCCTGCTCTGCCCCTGCTCTGCACCTGCTCTGCCCCTGCTCTGCACCTGCCATGCTCCTGCCCTGCACCTGCTCTGCCCCTGCTCTGCCCCTGCACTGCCCCTGCTCTGCACCTGCCATGCCCCTGCTCTGCACCTGCCATGCCCCTGCCATGCACCTGCTCTGCACCTGCCATGCCCCTTCCTCTGCACCTGCTCTGCCCCTGCTCTGCACCTGCCATGCTCCTGCCCTGCACCTGCTCTGCCCCTGCACTGCCCCTGCTCTGCACCTGCCATGCCCCTGCTCTGCACCTGCCATGCCCCTGCACTGCACCTGCTCTCCCCCTGCCATGCCCCTGCTCTGCACCTGCCATGCCCCTGCTCTGCCCCTTCACTGCACCTGCTCTGCCCCTGCCATGCCCCTGCCATGCCCCTGCTCTGCACCTGCCATGCCCCTGCCATGCCCCTGCTCTGCACCTGCCATGCCCCTGCTCTGCCCCTGCCCTGCCCCTGCTCTGCCCCTGCTCTGCCCCTGCCATGCCCCTGCTCTGCACCTGCCCTGCCCCTGCTCTGCCCCTTCCTCTGCACCTGCTTTGCCCCTGCCATGCCCCTGCTCTGCACCTGCTCTGCACCTGCCATGCCCCTGCCATGCCCCTGCACTGCCCCTTCCTCTGCCCCTGCTCTGCCCCTGCCCCTGCTCTGCACCTGCCATGCCCCTGCCATGCCCCTGCACTGCCCCTTCCTCTGCCCCTGCTCTGCCCCTGCTCTGCCCTGCCATGCCCCTGCTCTGCCCCTGCTCTGCCCCTGCCCTGCCCCTGCTCTGCCCCTGCTCTGCCCCTTCCTCTGCCCCTTCCTCTGCACCTGCTCTGCACCTGCTCTGCCCCTGCCATGCCCCTGCTCTGCCCCTTCCTCTGCACCTGCACTGTTCATGTCCTCATCACACATTCTAGAACTTTTCCCTTGTGGCGGCTCCAAGTGGCATCTTACGGTACTTCTCAAACTGTAAATATACATATCATCAACTTTTTTTCTCCTTAGTTTATAACTTGTTATACATCAGTTTGTACTGCAAGAAATGTTATTTAAGCTGAATAACAAATAGAATAAAAATGACCCTTCTGCTGATGTCATCATGTTGAGTTCTCGCTTTCTTCTATTATTGCATTTTGACTTTTCCACTTCAAGTCCAGAACTACAGAGTCTCAGCTTCTCAAAGAGTCTTGCCAATAGTTTGTTCAGGAACAGCTTCCGGTTTAATTGTGTAAGTCATCGTCAAGAGAAAACAACTCTTTTTCAACGTTGGGGAACAAACAAACACATCATTTTCCACATTTCATCAAGTCAAGTTCAAACGCTGCAATGAAAAGTGGGTCAAAGGAAAAAGGCTGAAAAACCAAGAATGTTCAGGTCTAAAGTGAGGATGCATTAGAAAACAGAATATTCACTATTTATGACTGTATTAAAATATGAGTCCCACGATGTCCCTCTAACAGTGGAAGAACATGTCTGTATTTAATCTGAAAGTGATAAAGTGACAAAAGTCTGACAAAAGTCTGACAAAAGTCTGACAAAAGTCTGACTAAAGTCTGACTAAAGTCTGTCTAAAGTCTGTCTAAAGTCTGTCTAAAGTCTGTCTAAAGTCTGACTAAAGTCTGACTAAAGTCTGACTAAAGTCTGACAAAAGTCTGACAAAAGTCTGACAAAAGTCTGACAAAAGTCTGACAAAAGTCTGACAAAAGTCTGACTAAAGTCTGACAAAAGTCTGACAAAAGTCTGACTAAAGTCTGACAAAAGTCTGACAAAAGTCTGACTAAAGTCTGACAAAAGTCTGACAAAAGTCTGACAAAAGTCTGACAAAAGTCTGACAAAAGTCTGACAAAAGTCTGACAAAAGTCTGACTAAAGTCTGACTAAAGTCTGACTAAAGTCTGACAAAAGTCTGACAAAAGTCTGACAAAAGTCTGACAAAAGTCTGACAAAAGTCTGACAAAAGTCTGACTAAAGTCTGTCTAAAGTCTGACAAAAGTCTGAATAAAGTCTGACAAAAGTCTGACAAAAGTCTGACAAAAGTCTGACAAAAGTCTGACAAAAGTCTGACAAAAGTCTGACAAAAGTCTGACTAAAGTCTGACTAAAGTCTGACAAAAGTCTGAATAAAGTCTGACAAAAGTCTGACAAAAGTCTGACTAAAGTCTGACAAAAGTCTGACAAAAGTCTGACAAAAGTCTGACAAAAGTCTGACAAAAGTCTGACAAAAGTCTGACTAAAGTCTGACTAAAGTCTGACTAAAGTCTGACAAAAGTCTGACAAAAGTCTGACAAAAGTCTGACAAAAGTCTGACAAAAGTCTGACAAAAGTCTGACTAAAGTCTGACTAAAGTCTGTCTAAAGTCTGACAAAAGTCTGAATAAAGTCTGAATAAAGTCTGACAAAAGTCTGACTAAAGTCTGACAAAAGTCTGACAAAAGTCTGACTAAAGTCTGACTAAAGTCTGACTAAAGTCTGACAAAAGTCTGATAAAAGTCTGATAAAAGTCTGACTAAAGTCTGACAAAAGTCTGATAAAAGTCTGATAAAAGTCTGACTAAAGTCTGACTAAAGTCTGACTAAAGTCTGACTAAAGTCTGACTAAAGTCTGACTAAAGTCTAAAGTCTGACAAAAGTCTGACAAAAGTCTGACAAAAGTCTGACAAAAGTCTGACTAATGTCTAAAGTCTGACTAAAGTCTGACAAAAGTCTGACTAAAGTCTGACTAAAGTCTGACTCAAGTCTAAAGTCTGACAAAAGTCTGACTCAAGTCTAAAGTCTGACTAAAGTCTGACAAAAGTCTGACTAAAGTCTGACTAAAGTCTGACAAAAGTCTGACAAAAGTCTGACTAAAGTCTGACTAAAGTCTGATAAAAGTCTGACTAAAGTCTGACAAAAGTCTGACAAAAGTCTGACTAAAGTCTGACTAAAGTCTGACTAAAGTCTGACTAAAGTCTGACTAAAGTCTGACAAAAGTCTGACAAAAGTCTGACTAAAGTCTGACAAAAGTCTGACAAAAGTCTGACAAAAGTCTGACAAAAGTCTGACAAAAGTCTGACAAAAGTCTGACAAAAGTCTGACAAAAGTCTGACTAAAGTCTGACCAAAGTCTGACCAAAGTCTGACAAGTCTGACAAAAGTCTGACAAAAGTCTGACAAAAGTCTGACAAAAGTCTGACAAAAGTCTGACAAAAGTCTGATAAAAGTCTGACAAAAGTCTGACTAAAGTCTGACAAAAGTCTGACAAAAGTCTGACAAAAGTCTGACTAAAGTCTGACAAAAGTCTGACAAAAGTCTGACAAAAGTCTGACTAAAGTCTGTCTAAAGTCTGTCTAAAGTCTGTCTAAAGTCTGTCTAAAGTCTGACTAAAGTCTGACTAAAGTCTGACTAAAGTCTGACAAAAGTCTGACAAAAGTCTGACAAAAGTCTGACAAAAGTCTGACAAAAGTCTGACAAAAGTCTGACAAAAGTCTGACAAAAGTCTGACAAAAGTCTGACAAAAGTCTGACAAAAGTCTGACTAAAGTCTGACTAAAGTCTGAATAAAGTCTGACAAAAGTCTGACAAAAGTCTGACTAAAGTCTGACAAAAGTCTGACAAAAGTCTGACAAAAGTCTGACAAAAGTCTGACTAAAGTCTGACTAAAGTCTGACTAAAGTCTGACAAAAGTCTGACAAAAGTCTGACAAAAGTCTGACAAAAGTCTGACAAAAGTCTGACAAAAGTCTGACTAAAGTCTGACTAAAGTCTGTCTAAAGTCTGACAAAAGTCTGAATAAAGTCTGACAAAAGTCTGACTAAAGTCTGACAAAAGTCTGACAAAAGTCTGACTAAAGTCTGACTAAAGTCTGACTAAAGTCTGACAAAAGTCTGATAAAAGTCTGATAAAAGTCTGACTAAAGTCTGACTAAAGTCTGACTAAAGTCTGACTAAAGTCTGACTAAAGTCTGACTAAAGTCTAAAGTCTGACTAAAGTCTAAAGTCTGACAAAAGTCTGACAAAAGTCTGACAAAAGTCTGACAAAAGTCTGACTAATGTCTAAAGTCTGACTAAAGTCTGACAAAAGTCTGACTAAAGTCTGACTAAAGTCTGACTCAAGTCTAAAGTCTGACAAAAGTCTGACTCAAGTCTAAAGTCTGACTAAAGTCTGACAAAAGTCTGACAAAAGTCTGACTAAAGTCTGACTAAAGTCTGACAAAAGTCTGACAAAAGTCTGACTAAAGTCTGACTAAAGTCTGATAAAAGTCTGACTAAAGTCTGACAAAAGTCTGACAAAAGTCTGACTAAAGTCTGACTAAAGTCTGACTAAAGTCTGACTAAAGTCTGACTAAAGTCTGACAAAAGTCTGACAAAAGTCTGACTAAAGTCTGACAAAAGTCTGACAAAAGTCTGACAAAAGTCTGACAAAAGTCTGACAAAAGTCTGACAAAAGTCTGACAAAAGTCTGACTAAAGTCTGACCAAAGTCTGACCAAAGTCTGACAAGTCTGACAAAAGTCTGACAAAAGTCTGACAAAAGTCTGACAAAAGTCTGACAAAAGTCTGACAAAAGTCTGATAAAAGTCTGACAAAAGTCTGACTAAAGTCTGACAAAAGTCTGACAAAAGTCTGACAAAAGTCTGACTAAAGTCTGACAAAAGTCTGACAAAAGTCTGACAAAAGTCTGACTAAAGTCTGTCTAAAGTCTGTCTAAAGTCTGTCTAAAGTCTGACTAAAGTCTGACTAAAGTCTGACTAAAGTCTGACAAAAGTCTGACAAAAGTCTGACAAAAGTCTGACAAAAGTCTGACAAAAGTCTGACTAAAGTCTGACAAAAGTCTGACAAAAGTCTGACAAAAGTCTGACTAAAGTCTGACAAAAGTCTGACTAAAGTCTGACTAAAGTCTGACTAAAGTCTGACAAAAGTCTGACAAAAGTCTGACAAAAGTCTGACAAAAGTCTGACAAAAGTCTGACTAAAGTCTGACTAAAGTCTGACTAAAGTCTGACAAAAGTCTGACAAAAGTCTGACAAAAGTCTGACAAAAGTCTGACAAAAGTCTGACTAAAGTCTGACTAAAGTCTGTCTAAAGTCTGACAAAAGTCTGAATAAAGTCTGACAAAAGTCTGACAAAAGTCTGACAAAAGTCTGACAAAAGTCTGACAAAAGTCTGACTAAAGTCTGACTAAAGTCTGACTAAAGTCTGACTAAAGTCTGATAAAAGTCTGATAAAAGTCTGATAAAAGTCTGACTAAAGTCTGACTAAAGTCTGACTAAAGTCTGACTAAAGTCTGACTAAAGTCTAAAGTCTGACTAAAGTCTAAAGTCTGACAAAAGTCTGACAAAAGTCTGACAAAAGTCTGACAAAAGTCTGACAAAAGTCTGACTAATGTCTAAAGTCTGACTAAAGTCTGACAAAAGTCTGACTAAAGTCTGACTAAAGTCTGACTCAAGTCTAAAGTCTGACAAAAGTCTGACTCAAGTCTAAAGTCTGACTAAAGTCTGACAAAAGTCTGACTAAAGTCTGACTAAAGTCTGACAAAAGTCTGACAAAAGTCTGACTAAAGTCTGACTAAAGTCTGATAAAAGTCTGATAAAAGTCTGACTAAAGTCTGACAAAAGTCTGACAAAAGTCTGACTAAAGTCTGACTAAAGTCTGACTAAAGTCTGACTAAAGTCTGACAAAAGTCTGACAAAAGTCTGACTAAAGTCTGACAAAAGTCTGACAAAAGTCTGACAAAAGTCTGACAAAAGTCTGACAAAAGTCTGACAAAAGTCTGACCAAAGTCTGACCAAAGTCTGACAAGTCTGACAAAAGTCTGACAAAAGTCTGACAAAAGTCTGACAAAAGTCTGACAAAAGTCTGACAAAAGTCTGATAAAAGTCTGACAAAAGTCTGACTAAAGTCTGACAAAAGTCTGACTAAAGTCTGACTAAAGTCTAAATAAAGTCTGACTAAAGTCTGTCTAAAGTCTGACTAAAGTCTGTCTAAAGTCTGACTAAAGTCTGACTAAAGTCTGACTAAAGTCTAAATAAAGTCTGACTAAAGTCTGACTAAAGTCTGACTAAAGTCTGACTAAAGTCTGACAAAAGTCTGACTAAAGTCTGACAAAAGTCTGACTAAAGTCTGACAAAAGTCTGACAAAAGTCTGACAAAAGTCTGACAAAAGTCTGACAAAAGTCTGACTAAAGTCTGACTAAAGTCTGACTAAAGTCTGACAAAAGTCTGACAAAAGTCTGACAAAAGTCTGACAAAAGTCTGACAAAAGTCTGACAAAAGTCTGACTAAAGTCTGACTAAAGTCTGTCTAAAGTCTGACAAAAGTCTGAATAAAGTCTGACAAAAGTCTGACTAAAGTCTGACAAAAGTCTGACAAAAGTCTGACAAAAGTCTGACAAAAGTCTGACTAAAGTCTGACTAAAGTCTGACTAAAGTCTGATAAAAGTCTGATAAAAGTCTGACTAAAGTCTGACTAAAGTCTGACTAAAGTCTGACTAAAGTCTAAAGTCTGACTAAAGTCTAAAGTCTGACAAAAGTCTGACAAAAGTCTGACAAAAGTCTGACAAAAGTCTGACAAAAGTCTGACTAATGTCTAAAGTCTGACTAAAGTCTGACAAAAGTCTGACTAAAGTCTGACTAAAGTCTGACTCAAGTCTAAAGTCTGACAAAAGTCTGACTCAAGTCTAAAGTCTGACTAAAGTCTGACAAAAGTCTGACTAAAGTCTGACTAAAGTCTGACAAAAGTCTGACTAAAGTCTGACTAAAGTCTGATAAAAGTCTGACTAAAGTCTGACAAAAGTCTGACAAAAGTCTGACTAAAGTCTGACAAAAGTCTGACAAAAGTCTGACAAAAGTCTGACAAAAGTCTGACAAAAGTCTGACAAAAGTCTGACAAAAGTCTGACAAAAGTCTGATAAAAGTCTGACAAAAGTCTGACTAAAGTCTGACAAAAGTCTGACTAAAGTCTGACTAAAGTCTAAATAAAGTCTGACTAAAGTCTGTCTAAAGTCTGACTAAAGTCTGTCTAAAGTCTGACTAAAGTCTGACTAAAGTCTGACTAAAGTCTAAATAAAGTCTGACTAAAGTCTGACTAAAGTCTGACTAAAGTCTGACTAAAGTCTGACTAAAGTCTGACAAAAGTCTGACAAAAGTCTGACAAAAGTCTGACTAAAGTCTGACTAAAGTCTGACTAAAGTCTGACTAAAGTCTGACTAAAGTCTGACAAAAGTCTGACAAAAGTCTGACAAAAGTCTGACAAAAGTCTGACAAAAGTCTGACAAAAGTCTGACTAAAGTCTGACTAAAGTCTGACTAAAGTCTGTCTAAAGTCTGACAAAAGTCTGAATAAAGTCTGACAAAAGTCTGACTAAAGTCTGACAAAAGTCTGACAAAAGTCTGACAAAAGTCTGACAAAAGTCTGACTAAAGTCTGACTAAAGTCTGACTAAAGTCTGATAAAAGTCTGATAAAAGTCTGACTAAAGTCTGACTAAAGTCTGACTAAAGTCTGACTAAAGTCTAAAGTCTGACTAAAGTCTAAAGTCTGACAAAAGTCTGACAAAAGTCTGACAAAAGTCTGACAAAAGTCTGACAAAAGTCTGACTAATGTCTAAAGTCTGACTAAAGTCTGACAAAAGTCTGACTAAAGTCTGACTAAAGTCTGACTCAAGTCTAAAGTCTGACAAAAGTCTGACTCAAGTCTAAAGTCTGACTAAAGTCTGACAAAAGTCTGACTAAAGTCTGACTAAAGTCTGACAAAAGTCTGACAAAAGTCTGACTAAAGTCTGACTAAAGTCTGATAAAAGTCTGACTAAAGTCTGACAAAAGTCTGACAAAAGTCTGACAAAAGTCTGACTAAAGTCTGACTAAAGTCTGACTAAAGTCTGACTAAAGTCTGACAAAAGTCTGACCAAAGTCTGACCAAAGTCTGACAAGTCTGACAAAAGTCTGACAAAAGTCTGACAAAAGTCTGACAAAAGTCTGACAAAAGTCTGACAAAAGTCTGACAAAAGTCTGATAAAAGTCTGACAAAAGTCTGACTAAAGTCTGACAAAAGTCTGACTAAAGTCTGACTAAAGTCTAAATAAAGTCTGACTAAAGTCTGTCTAAAGTCTGACTAAAGTCTGTCTAAAGTCTGACTAAAGTCTGACTAAAGTCTGACTAAAGTCTAAATAAAGTCTGACTAAAGTCTGACTAAAGTCTGACTAAAGTCTGACTAAAGTCTAAATAAAGTCTGACTAAAGTCTGACTAAAGTCTGACAAAAGTCTGACAAAAGTCTGACTAAAGTCTGACTAAAGTCTGACTAAAGTCTGACAAAAGTCTGACAAAAGTCTGACAAAAGTCTGACTAAAGTCTGACTAAAGTCTGACTAAAGTCTGACTAAAGTCTGACAAAAGTCTGACTAAAGTCTGACTAAAGTCTGACTAAAGTCTGACTAAAGTCTGACTAAAGTCTGACAAAAGTCTGACAAAAGTCTGACAAAAGTCTGACTAAAGTCTGACTAAAGTCTGACTAAAGTCTGACTAAAGTCTGACAAAAGTCTGACAAAAGTCTGACTAAAGTCTGACTAAAGTCTGACTAAAGTCTGACTAAAGTCTGACAAAAGTCTGACAAAAGTCTGACTAAAGTCTGACTAAAGTCTGACTAAAGTATGACTAAAGTCTGACTAAAGTCTGACTAAAGTCTGACTAAAGTCTGACTAAAGTCTGAAAATATGTGTTTATGGACTTCAATGTGACATAATCCTACTTTGAGATTCAGGAGTTTGTTCTGGACAGTGAATAATCTTTCATAGTTTATTTGAATCCTCTTGACATTAGATATGAGACATTGCCTGTACTTCAGAACTGTGAACTTTGACCTCACAAACTCCCTCCATGGACACAGTAAGTCCATACCTTTGGAATGTACTTTTGGCTGAAGGAAAAGAGGTGAGCGACATGGGAACAGACATCAGGCAATGTGACTGACTCTGAACCCAGTGGGACTCCTATTTGAATTCTGTCAAATGGTTTTCATGTTTGTGTTGGTGGATGTCTGACATTTGACTCATTTGTATTCTTCATTTCTCTGTCTTTATGTCTGTTCTTTGTTCTGTCTGAAACTTTTACACATTGGAAGAAAAAACAACCTTTATACAATTTTAAAAAAGAAATGACAAAACGATAATAACGACGACAAAAAAAAGAGGAAAGAAGTGTCACTCACCCGAGATGTAAAGGGACAAAACCAAGACGAGTGCTCCGAGATCCATGTCCATGAACCAGGACTAAAACAAGACTAAAACCAGTCTAAAACTAGACTAAAGCAGGACTAAAGCAGGACTAAAACAAGACTAAAACCAGTCTAAAACTAGACTAAAGCAGGACTAAAACAGGACTAAAACAAGACTAAAACCAGTCTAAAACTAGACTAAAGCAGGACTAAAGCAGGACTAAAGCAGGACTAAAACAAGACTAAAACCAGTCTAAAACTAGACTAAAGCAGGACTAAAACAGGACTAAAACAAGACTAAAACCAGTCTAAAACTAGACTAAAGCAGGACTAAAACAGGACTAAAACAAGACTAAAACCAGTCTAAAACTAGACTAAAGCAGGACTAAAGCAGGACTAAAGCAGGACTAAAACCAGTCTAAAACTAGACTAAAGCAGGACTAAAGCAGGACTAAAACTAGACTAAAGCAGGACTAAAGCAGGACTAAAACAAGACTAAAACCAGTCTAAAACTAGACTAAAGCAGGACTAAAGCAGGACTAAAGCAGGACTAAAACAAGACTAAAACCAGTCTAAAACTAGACTAAAGCAGGACTAAAACAGGACTAAAACAAGACTAAAACCAGTCTAAAACTAGACTAAAGCAGGACTAAAGCAGGACTAAAGCAGGACTAAAACCAGTCTAAAACTAGACTAAAGCAGGACTAAAGCAGGACTAAAACTAGACTAAAGCAGGACTAAAGCAGGACTAAAACAAGACTAAAACCAGTCTAAAACTAGACTAAAGCAGGACTAAAGCAGGACTAAAGCAGGACTAAAACAAGACTAAAACCAGTCTAAAACTAGACTAAAGCAGGACTAAAACAGGACTAAAACAAGACTAAAACCAGTCTAAAACTAGACTAAAGCAGGACTAAAGCAGGACTAAAGCAGGACTAAAACCAGTCTAAAACTAGACTAAAGCAGGACTAAAGCAGGACTAAAACTAGACTAAAGCAGGACTAAAGCAGGACTAAAACAAGACTAAAACCAGTCTAAAACTAGACTAAAGCAGGACTAAAACAGGACTAAAACAAGACTAAAACCAGTCTAAAACTAGACTAAAGCAGGACTAAAGCAGGACTAAAACAAGACTAAAACCAGTCTAAAACTAGACTAAAGCAGGACTAAAGCAGGACTAAAACAAGTCTAAAACCAGTCTAAAACTAGACTAAAGCAGGACTAAAGCAGGACTAAAACCAGTCTAAAACTAGACTAAAGCAGGACTAAAGCAGGACTAAAGCAGGACTAAAACCAGTCTAAAACTAGACTAAAGCAGGACTAAAGCAGGACTAAAACAAGACTAAAACCAGTCTAAAACTAGACTAAAGCAGGACTAAAGCAGGACTAAAACAAGTCTAAAACCAGTCTAAAACTAGACTAAAGCAGGACTAAAGCAGGACTAAAACAAGACTAAAACCAGTCTAAAACTAGACTAAAGCAGGACTAAAGCAGGACTAAAACAAGACTAAAACCAGTCTAAAACTAGACTAAAGCAGGACTAAAGCAGGACTAAAACAAGTCTAAAACCAGTCTAAAACTAGACTAAAGCAGGACTAAAGCAGGACTAAACAAGTCTAAAACCAGTCTAAAACTAGACTAAAGCAGGACTAAAACAAGACTAAAACCAGTCTAAAACTAGACTAAAGCAGGACTAAAACAAGACTAAAACAAGACTAAAACCAGTCTAAAACTAGACTAAAGCAGGACTAAAACAAGACTAAAACCAGTCTAAAACCAGTCTAAAACTAGACTAAAGCAGGACTAAAGCAGGACTAAAACAAGACTAAAACCAGTCTAAAACTAGACTAAAGCAGGACTAAAGCAGGACTAAAACAAGTCTAAAACCAGTCTAAAACTAGACTAAAGCAGGACTAAAGCAGGACTAAAACAAGTCTAAAACCAGTCTAAAACTAGACTAAAGCAGGACTAAAGCAGGACTAAAACAAGACTAAAACCAGTCTAAAACTAGACTAAAGCAGGACTAAAGCAGGACTAAAACAAGACTAAAACCAGTCTAAAACTAGACTAAAGCAGGACTAAAACAAGACTAAAACAAGACTAAAACTAGACTAAAGCAGGACTAAAGCAGGACTAAAACAAGACTAAAACCAGTCTAAAACTAGACTAAAGCAGGACTAAAGCAGGACTAAAACAAGACTAAAACCAGTCTAAAACTAGACTAAAGCAGGACTAAAACAAGACTAAAGCAGGACTAAAACTAGACTAAAGCAGGACTAAAACAAGACTAAAGCAGGACTAAAGCAGGACTAAAACTAGACTAAAGCAGGACTAAAACAAGACTAAAACTAGACTAAAGCAGGACTAAAACAAGTCTTAACCAGGACTAAAACCGGTCTGAACCTGGTCTATGAAAGTTTCCTGTTTTCGGCACATTTTTATCTCTTCATCGTTTGTGGCTTTTCTGGGTAAAACTCAGAGCCTCGTCCTTAATCTGATGTTTTACACGATTGAAGAGTTTATTGAACCTTAAGGCCAGATACAATGAAAAAGCATTTACCCATTTATGTCTATATGTATGTATTTATTTAACATTGTCCAATCCGCTCCTGTTTTACTATTTCATTCAAACATTTCATGTCTGTAGATTTCTGTGGGACATCGTTTGGTCCAAATGCACTTTTCTCTCACATAAAGATTCTGACAGAAGCAACAGGAGGATTTGTTCACGTCTGATCCTGAGTCTGAAGAGAAAGAGAAAAGAGAATGTAACACGCGCTCATTATAAAGCATTAGAGTGAAGCTGCTATGGAACTAAACACAACACACTGGCCTAACGGGCTCTTTTAGTTCCTGTTGATAATCTTACTGCTCATTTTAGACTTGTTCAGATCTTTTAGGACACGCTGCTGTTCAGATCCTCCTTTACGTTACTCGGGCGTGGACACATTTCAACCCGTGTCACTGTTTGGAAACATGTCTCTAAGTGGACGTTACGCGCCTGTAAAAAGTCTGTGATCAAAGGATCAGACGTCAGCCTCAGCTCAGAGCTGCTCAGGACAAAACGCCCCATTGGATCAGTTTATCTCTGAAGAAATGACCATGATGTTTTCAAAGATTTTGTGGCCCCTAGGCTTTTGTGGACGGGAAAGTAAATGGGGACTAGAGAGAAGGGAGGACATGCAGCATATTGTCAGGCTTAGGGAATTGAACTCACGACACTCTTTTTCCTTTTTCATTTAATTTACATTTATTTTCAGAATACCAAAATCACAACAGCAATAAGAATCAGAAAATGTTTTATTTCTACAGTGAAAAGCAGGTTCAGAAAAGCAATAGATGAAACAAGATGAAATTGGTGCAATGTTCAATATTATCAATATTATTAAAAGAGCTGGAGAAACAAAAGGAAAAATGGTCGATAAAACCATAAATTTCAAGTGAAGAAAAACACAAAAGGTGTTATCTAGTCTACGGAGAGGAAGGAAAATAGGACGGAAGAGACAATAAATAAATGTAGAATATTGTATATCCATGTTCAGTCCTGACTCTGGCACCAGCAGGAGGCCGCTCCATGTTTAGTCCTGACTCTGGGCACCAGCAAGAGGCCGCTCCATGTTTAGTCCTGACTCTGGCACCAGCAGGAGGCGGGCCCATGTTTAGTCCTGACTCTGGCACCAGCAGGAGGCCGGTCCATGTTTAGTCCTGACTCTGGCACCAGCAGGAGGCCGCTCCATGTTTAGTCCTGACTCTGGCACCAGCAGGAGGCCGGTCCATGTTTAGTCCTGACTCTGGCACCAGCAGGAGGCCGCTCCATGTTTAGTCCTGACTCTGGCACCAGCAGGAGGCCGGTCCATGTTTAGTCCTGACTCTGGCACCAGCAGGAGGCCGCTTCATGTTTAGTCCTGACTCTGGCACCAGCAGGAGGCCGCTCCATGTTTAGTCCTGACTCTGGCACCAGCAGGAGGCGGGCCCATGTTTAGTCCTGACTCTGGCACCAGCAGGAGGCCGGTCCATGTTTAGTCCTGACTCTGGCACCAGCAGGAGGCCGCTCCATGTTTAGTCCTGACTCTGGCACCAGCAGGAGGCCGGTCCATGTTTAGTCCTGACTCTGGCACCAGCAGGAGGCCGCTCCATGTTTAGTCCTGACTCTGGCACCAGCAGGAGGCCGGTCCATGTTCAGTCCTGACTCTGGCACCAGCAGGAGGCGGGCCCATGTTTAGTCCTGACTCTGGCACCAGCAGGAGGCCGGTCCATGTTTAGTCCTGACTCTGGCACCAGCAGGAGGCCGCTCCATGTTTAGTCCTGACTCTGGCACCAGCAGGAGGCCGGTCCATGTTTAGTCCTGACTCTGGCACCAGCAGGAGGCCGCTCCATGTTTAGTCCTGACTCTGGCACCAGCAGGAGGCCGCTCCATGTTTAGTCCTGACTCTGGCACCAGCAGGAGGCCGCTCCATGTTTAGTCCTGACTCTGGCACCAGCAGGAGGCCGCTCCATGTTTAGTCCTGACTCTGGCACCAGCAGGAGGCCGCTCCATGTTTAGTCCTGACTCTGGCACCAGCAGGAGGCCGCTCCATGTTTAGTCCTGACTCTGGCACCAGCAGGAGGCCGCTCCATGTTTAGTCCTGACTCTGGCACCAGCAGGAGGCGGGCCCATGTTTAGTCCTGACTCTGGCACCAGCAGGAGGCCGGTCCATGTTTAGTCCTGACTCTGGCACCAGCAGGAGGCCGCTCCATGTTTAGTCCTGACTCTGGCACCAGCAGGAGGCCGGTCCATGTTTAGTCCTGACTCTGGCACCAGCAGGAGGCCGGTCCATGTTTAGTCCTGACTCTGGCACCAGCAGGAGGCCGCTCCATGTTTAGTCCTGACTCTGGCACCAGCAGGAGGCCGCTCCATGTTTAGTCCTGACTCTGGCACCAGCAGGAGGCCGCTCCATGTTTAGTCCTGACTCTGGCACCAGCAGGAGGCCGCTCCATGTTTAGTCCTGACTCTGGCACCAGCAGGAGGCCGGTCCATGTTTAGTCCTGACTCTGGCACCAGCAGGAGGCCGGTCCATGTTTAGTCCTGACTCTGGCACCAGCAGGAGGCCGCTCCATGTTTAGTCCTGACTCTGGCACCAGCAGGAGGCCGCTCCATGTTTAGTCCTGACTCTGGCACCAGCAGGAGGCCGGTCCATGTTTAGTCCTGACTCTGGCACCAGCAGGAGGCCGGTCCATGTTTAGTCCTGACTCTGGCACCAGCAGGAGGCCGGTCCATGTTTAGTCCTGACTCTGGCACCAGCAGGAGTCCGCTCCATGTTTAGTCCTGACTGGCACCAGCAGGAGGCCGCTCCATGTTTAGTCCTGACTCTGGCACCAGCAGGAGGCCGCTCCATGTTTAGTCCTGACTCTGGCACCAGCAGGAGGCCGCTCCATGTTTAGTCCTGACTCTGGCACCAGCAGGAGGCCGGTCCATGTTTAGTCCTGACTCTGGCACCAGCAGGAGGCCGGTCCATGTTTAGTCCTGACTCTGGCACCAGCAGGAGGCCGGTCCATGTTTAGTCCTGACTCTGGCACCAGCAGGAGGCCGGTCCATGTTTAGTCCTGACTCTGGCACCAGCAGGAGGCCGCTCCATGTTTAGTCCTGACTCTGGCACCAGCAGGAGGCCGCTCCATGTTTAGTCCTGACTCTGGCACCAGCAGGAGGCCGCTCCATGTTTAGTCCTGACTCTGGCACCAGCAGGAGGCCGCTCCATGATTAGTCCTGACTCTGGCACCAGCAGGAGGCCGGTCCATGTTTAGTCCTGACTCTGGCACCAGCAGGAGGCCGCTCCATGTTTAGTCCTGACTCTGGCACCAGCAGGAGGCCGCTCCATGTTTAGTCCTGACTCTGGCACCAGCAGGAGGCCGCTCCATGTTTAGTCCTGACTCTGGCACCAGCAGGAGGCCGCTCCATGATTAGTCCTGACTCTGGCACCAGCAGGAGGCCGGTCCATGTTTAGTCCTGACTCTGGCACCAGCAGGAGGCCGCTCCATGTTTAGTCCTGACTCTGGCACCAGCAGGAGGCCGCTCCATGTTTAGTCCTGACTCTGGCACCAGCAGGAGGCCGCGTCCCCATGTGTTTACATTTTGGTTTCTTGGTGTGACTGTGGCGCTGCTGCTCGTTCCTTCTTTTTGGACTGAGGCAGGACATTTGCCTTGGATTGGAAGGAACTGACTTTGGAGACAAGGCAAGGTACCTAGGCTCAGGTCAGTTCTTTAAACCAAACATTTCCAGCATTCTATTTATATTGAAAATACTCAACTCTTAAGTTCTTGTCGACCCGACCAACACTGGAACACGTTTTGAAGGCTCTTCATCACATGTCACATTCATACTGACATTGGAGAGTGTGAATATTTGTCACATACTATTGAATTGTTGAAAGTACAAATACTGCACGTGATTTGATTGCCATGTTATTTAAAACTTGTTTTATTATATATTGTGTACACCGGGTTAATTTAAGATTAGCTAAAAATGTAGCCTACAATGTTTTACTGGGTCCTGTTTATTCTATACAGGCAGGTGCCCTCATTTGGGTTTAACCCTTGTGCGCCCCAAGAGGGTCTTGACCCCCCCCGTCGAGTGGCACGTTAGGAGGGGGGGAAACGTGATGAGGTTGAGTGTGGTGGTGGTGAGGGGTGGGGTAGGGGGGGGGGTATCACAGACCCCCCATTGGCCCATCGACGAGGGACCCCCCCCCGTAGACTGAGGCTGTGTATCGCTGACCCCCCCGTGGACGGAGGCCGGGTCTAAAAATAAAAACAAAAACAAAAATAAAAATAAAAATAAAAATAAAAATAAAAATAAAAATAAAAATAAAAATAAAAATAAAAATAAAAATAAAAATAAAAATAAAAATAAATAAAAATAAAAAATAAATAAAATGTTAACACTAAAACCAAATATGCTCAGACGTCGTCGGCAGGATTCAAACTGGCGCAGGGTTAAAGCTGTGGCACACCATAAATTACTTTAGAGCAGGTGAGGAGCTCTGGTTTACATGAACAAATTGGAACCTATCAGATAAATAGGATTTAAACCAGCTGAGGGCGGGGCCTCTGAGGGCGGGGCCTCTGACACCTACATCACATTCTAACCTCTGCAGTAGAATGTTGTGGTCGATGGTCAAACGCTGAGGTCAGAACCAGGATTGAGACCAGTCCATCGTCAGCGGCTAATGACAAATCATTTGTGACTTTAACTAGTGCAGTTTCAGTGCTGTGGTGGGCTCTGAACCCTGCTGTGGTGGGCTCTGAACCCTGCTGTGGTGGGCTCTGAACCCTGCTGTGGTGGGCTCTGAACCCTGCTGTGGTGGGCTCTGAACCCTGCTGTGGTGGGCTTTGGACCCTGCTGTGGTGGGCTTTGGACCCTGCTGTGGTGGGCTCTGAACCCTGCTGTGGTGGGCTCTGAACCCTGCTGTGGTGGGCTCTGGACCCTGCTGTGGTGGGCTCTGAACCCTGCTGTGGTGGGCTCTGAACCCTGCTGTGGTGGGCTCTGGACCCTGCTGTGGTGGGCTCTGAACCCTGCTGTGGTGGGCTCTGAACCCTGCTGTGGTGGGCTCTGGACCCTGCTGTGGTGGGCTCTGAACCCTGCTGTGGTGGGCTCTGAACCCTGCTGTGGTGGGCTCTGAACCCTGCTGTGGTGGGCTCTGGACCCTGCTGTGGTGGGCTCTGAACCCTGCTGTGGTGGGCTTTGGACCCTGCTGTGGTGGGCTCTGAACCCTGCTGTGGTGGGCTCTGGACCCTGCTGTGGTGGGCTCTGAACCCTGCTGTGGTGGGCTCTGAACCCTGCTGTGGTGGGCTCTGAACCCTGCTGTGGTGGGCTCTGAACCCTGCTGTGGTGGGCTCTGGACCCTGCTGTGGTGGGCTCTGAACCCTGCTGTGGTGGGCTCTGAACCCTGCTGTGGTGGGCTCTGAACCCTGCTGTGGTGGGCTCGGAACCCTGACTGGAAAACTTTCAAATAAGTTATTGTCCTGCAGGTGGCGACAAAGCTTTGTCCAGGATTTTTGAGACAAAGGGAAGATTATAAATAGGTCTGTAGTTTAACAATAGGTCGGGATCTAGATGAGTCTTTTTCAGAAGAGGTTTAATGACGTCATGTTTGAAGGACTGTGGAACATAAACACTTTCTACTGAAGTCTTTATTATATTAAGAATAGAGTCTATAATTAGGGGCAGAATGTCTTTGAGGAGCTTGGAATGGGGTCTAGGACACAAGTGGAGCTTTTAGAGGACATAAGGGCTGAAGTTATCTCTGCTTGATCAACAGCTGTGAACCTTTCTAACTTTACAGCTGGATTTAAATGGGACGTTAGTTTTACAGCTTGGGCTAGTTCAGGACTTTTTTGATCGGGACGCCGAAAATCAAATTTTGTGCAAAATTATTTTTTTCTTCCAAAAAGTAAAATTTCCACGGACCATATACAATTTCATTTCACTCTGTAAGGTAAGTATGAAATGGAAATGTCAGAGATTGAGATTTTCCCGTTGGAGGTTTATGCAAAATTTCAAACATTTTCAACAACGTTACATTTTTACATCCTATATACAATTTGATTTCACTCTGTAGGGGGTGCTATCATGGCCCTTTTCTTAACTATGAGCAGGTCCAGGCTTGAAAGTCTATGAACCAATTTAAATTTGGGCAAAATCGGACTTGGGATGAGCAAATGGGAGCAATTTTGTTAATGATAATTTGTCTTTGTCGGACAAATTTGCACCTGCGCCGCACAAATACATTGTATAATTGAAATTTGGATACCTTTTGATGCCACACTCCTGAAGATGATTTCCCCCAAATTTGAGCTTGATCAGGCAATCGCCCAAAGAAGAGTTTGTTAAAGTGTGAAGCGTAAACATTTGGACATTTCAGAGATTTTGTACAAGGGCTATTAAGCCATTAACTTTCGACATTAAAGTCATAATCGTATGAGATGAAAGTCAAAGTCAAAAAGTTGTAATTTAACAAGAATAAAGTCATGATTTGATGAGAACAAAGTTGTAGTTTAGGGGCCGGTTTAGGGGCTCTGAATGTTCTGATTCAAAGTGACATGAGCAGTTCACTTTCAGCACGCCAGGACGCAAATGAACGGGCTTGGATGAGTTGACAGTTTAGAACTACACAAAAGCCTGCAATAGATGTTAAAGTGTTTCCTGGCCTTTAAAACAATGTCTTACGTGTGTGCTGATTACAAGACAAGACACTGCAGTTTATCAGCGCCAGGACAGGAGGAGACGCCTCTGTGTTATATTCACACATGTTCTGCTCCTCTAAGTTGTTTTTCTACCTGGGCACTTTGCGCACAATCACAATTCTTACTCATGGTGTGCACTTACGTTTTATGCACCGATTCTAACCTTTTTGTCGTCCCTTGGACAAACTCAGTAAAAACACACAGAACACAAAACAGCTGTTTGCTGTCTGCGCTTCCTCTCAGATCCTCCTGTCTAACGCTTGGATCGTGTTTGGCACAGCCAAAAAGCGATATGTTTTACGCACACGCCATCATCCATACAACTCATTCCACCTCCTATAGCCGAGTAACACAAGTACAACCTGATATACCCATGTAGCCCAGGCTGATGACTACAATGAGAGGATACTATAAAGCTCCAACAACACAAGTGCACCCAACACCGGAGTACGTCATTTTACACATCAATCCTTGTTAACTGTGAGGCACTGCAGCTCCACCAGCCGTAGTGCTCTGATATAAAACCTATGCAACAAAAAACTTATATGAACAGTGACTTTGTACAAAGTTTAGGAGGTTGAAGAGGCAGATGTCGAGGGAGCAGATTATTGGTGAAAATGGTCCGAGATTCCCTCGTCTTCTGTGGCTCTGAGTGCGGTCAGTGTCCTACCCAGTGTCCAGGACCTGAGCCATGCGCAGGCCATTAACCAGAAGGACATGGGGACACTGCACCTGGGAAATGATTGTATGCAGTTTTTTGCAGAAAGGGAAAACTCCTGGCTTGTGCTTGGCACGATACTAAACGTCTCACCATGTTGTCCACAGTCCATGGAAATGATTGTGTTCAGAGGAGGATCCGATCCAAGACAGATGACACTGGCTTCCGTGACATCAAAAGACCTGTATGTGTCGACCAGTACAACGCCTACATGGGTGGAGTGGACACTGCTGACCAGAGGATGAAGACATACCTCTTTCCACACAGGTCCCGGAAATGGTATCATCGCATATTCAATGCCATTATAAGCATAAGTATTGTCAACTCACACATCATATACACCAAATCCACTCCAGGCCCACACAAACCTTTAAAGGTTTACATTCAGAACATTATTGATGCATTACTGGCTGATCACTCCAAAAAACAAGAAAGGCGCTCAAGACCGGAGGGTGAAATGCCACAGAGACTCACAGAGCGTCATTGGCTTTGTCAAGCAGAGGGACGTCCAGACTGCGCCGTGTGCTCTGACCGCTCTCGTACCAAAGGCAGGCGGCAAACAAAGTACAGGTGCCGTCAGTGTGGCGTTGGCCTCTGTGCGGTTCCATGCAACGAGAGATACCATACGCTAAAAAACTTTAAATGCTGTCATTTGGATATGTAAAAGTGCAGGGTACCTTGACCCTGGATGGACATCTTTTCTGTGATGGCTCTCTCCTTTCTTCACTGCTTTCTCCACAACCTGCCTGGCACCAATGATGGATGTATAAGTTGGAAAAATAAAAAAAATGAAAAAAATACATAATAAATACCGTGTTTGTCATCATTTGGTCAGAACTTGTAATCAGGGCCCGAGTTTGAAGATGTGAGCAAAAGGGGTGAAAATGGGTTAAAATGTGAAAAAACACCAAAATGAGCAAAATGAAATAATCCCCCATCATCAGTGCACTGTTTGCCCCCAGAAAAGCACTCCCCTGGGGCCTGGAGGTGATCTGACCATCAGAGTATAGTACCATATACCCCTGCTGGACTTAGAAAAAAAACGAGTTTCAAATCAATAGTACACTATACCCCGTTGGACTCTGTCTTTTTTTTGGCTCGTGCGAATAAGCGTTCAGGGCAAGTTTCCCGGGCTGAATCACGCTGCTCCCGCGAAATTCTTACGCTGCTCTCACGCGGAATGTGCAAAATGGTAATGCTGGAAGGGAGGGGCGGGCGGTTTTTGAGAATGACGTTTTTCGGAATCGAAACAGGTACATTTCCTGGTTGTGCGGATACCGGGCAAGGAGCTCGTTTGACGGGCACACGAGAACCGCGATCGATGGGCCCCGTTCTGGTTTTATCCAGCTTCCAGGGCTCCTTCACAGCCGTAATGTCAAGTTATTTAGGCGTCATGGTTCGGTTCAACTCCGGATCCACTGGTGGAGCCCCGCTCTGTGATTTTAGCGCCGCCCAGACCCGGCAAGAGACGCGCATTTCACGGCTTCATTTTACCAGACTCCGGGGCACTTCCAGAAGCTTCCTGGTTGCTCCGATTGCTCGGGGCACAACACAGTGTCACGGTCCCGGCTTTACAGCGACATAATCATTTGAGCTGACATTCATAGTACCAAATGCTCAGACCAACGGGCTGTACGGGGAAATGAGCGCTGGTTGTGACACGGATCACGGATCCTCTGGTGGTCCGGCTCCGTGGTTTTGGAGGTGCCCAGACCCGGCCAGGGACGCACAGTTTCCCCCCGGCTTCATATGCGCCTCCCACGGCCATCAGAGTAGCGGAGTGCGGGCTGACACTTAGCTCCAGCCTGGGTCCTGGGTCTGGATCCTCTGGTGGAGCCCGGCTCCGTGGCTCAGAGCAGCCCAGACCCGGCCAGGGTCTGTTTTTTTGCGATTGAAAATGGTACAAATCATGGTTCTATGTATACCGGACAAGGAGCTTGGTCTATTGGCACTCAAGACCCGCCATCGTAGGGCCCCGTTCTGGTTTTATCCAGCTTCGAAGGCTCCTGCGCACTGCGGGTTTGTTTACATTTTGCGGCTGTGATTTTGTGGCCGAGACTCCGGAGATGGGACCGTCACTCACCCCCGCACTGAAGGACGCGCGGCTTGGAGGATGATGGCTGCGCTTAGCCCCTGTTACAGGGGCTCTGCGCCAGTCCCCTTCAGCCTCAACGCGTCCGACGGAACCACAGTCCGAGCCCATTGTCACTCACCCCCGCGCAGCAGGAGGTGCGGCTTGAAGGATGATGGCTGCGCTTAGCCCCTGGGCCCAAGGGCTCTGCGCCAGTCCCCTTCAGCCTCAACGTGTCCGATGGCTCTGCGCGGGGCGGGGGGCAGCGCCAGCGCATATTTTTGGTCCGACTCCGGTCCCTTCCTTGTCTCTTGAGTTTGTCAAATGCGGCGCCTGTCCAGGGCTCACTTTGCTATCAACTGGGGTCACCCGTGGCTGGTCACCGCCATCGTAGGGCCCCGTTCTGGTTTCATCCAGCTTCGAAGGCTCCTGCGCACTGCGGGGTTGTAGGCATTTGTGGTCCTGATTTGCGCCGGCTCACCCTCACGCTGGACACAGCGCCAGATGATATATTTGGTCGGACTCCGGTCCCTTCCTCGTCTCTGAGTTTGTCAAATGCGGCGCCTGTCCAGGGCTCACTTTGCTATCAATTGGGGTCACCCGTGGCTGGTCACCGCCATCGTAGGGCCCCGTTCTGGTTTCATCCAGCTTCGAAGGCTCCTGCGCACTGCGGGGTTGTAGGCATTTGTGGTCCAGAGCCCCGGCTCTAAATTAAACCTGTTACCCTAGTAGGCCGGCCTCCGGGTCCTCCTCTCTTCTTCGGTTAAGGAGTACACTGGGCGCGGGGGCAGCCAGTGGAGGGCAAGGGCCCTGCCTCCAAGTGTGGTGTAGGGGACAGGGGAGCCAGGGCCTTGGGGCCCTGGTTCTTTTTATTTTTTAAAGTGGCTCGGAGTACCAAGGGCACGGACTTCCAGGGGGCTGCACCAAGGGTGTGTAGCCCGTGTGGGGGTGCTTAAGTGTGGGTACCCGGGGACGAAAGGTGGGCCGGGGCCGGCGCGAGCCCCTGTGGTGAGTGCTGGGCCGTTCCCTTGGTACTCCAGTCAGAGTACCAAGGGCACGGACTTCCATGGTATAGTACCAAGGGCACGGACCTCCAGGGGGCTGAAACAAGGGTGTGTAGCCCGTGTGGGGGTGCTTAAGTGTGGGTCCCCGGGTTCGAAGGGAGAGCCTGGTCCCCGGTGGTCATCCCCGGAGTCCCAGAGCCCGCAACCCGGGGAAGAGTGGCCCGTCCCCAGACTGAGTTTGGGGGAATGCGGGGTGGCTCTGGAGGTGCTCCGTGGGTTCCAGGGGGTGTTCAGCGGAGGCCATGCCCGGCCGGAGTGGCCCTTCCCCGGGGTGGCTCTGGAGGTGCTCCGGGGGCTCCAGGGGTTCCAGGGGGTGCTCAGTGGAGGCCATGCCCAGCCAGAGTGGCCCTTCCCCGGGGTGAGTCTGGAGGAGTGGGGGGTGGCTCTGGAGGTGCTCCAGGGGCTCCAGGGGGTGCTCAGTGGAGGCCATGCCCAGCCAGAGTGGCCCTTCCCCGGGGTGAGACTGGAGGAGTGGGGGGTGGCTCTGGAGGTGCTCCAGGGGCTCCAGGGGGTGCTCAGTGGAGGTCATGCCCAGCCAGAGTGGCCCTTCCCCGGGCAGAGTCTGGCCGTGTGCGGGGTGGATGATCCCTGCTCCGCCTCACGCGAGTTCGAGACCGGCTGGGTGCCCTTTTATCCATGAGGCACTGCACTGCCTCCGGCAGCCGAGTTCGGGGCCCGGTGAGGGCTCCAGGCTCCAGGGCCTCCGACCCGGAGCCTCCGACCCGCAGAAGGTGCTCCCTGGCCGGGAAGAGTCTGGCCGTGTGCGGGGTGGATGATCCCTGCTCCGCCTCACGCGAGTTCGAGACCGGCTGGGTGCCCTTTTATCCAAGAATCAACTGGAGTGTGGAGCTTCTACGGGCCTCCAGGGGCACTGCCGACCCAGAGCTGTGCCCCGGCTTCAGTTCTCTGTATCTCAGGAAGTTTTTTATTTATACATTTATTTCATCTATAATCTCTCGCCCCTAAAGGGTTAATATATGGTCCCCGGGTAGGGGACGTATCAGATATTAAACTGATAAGAACAGATACTACACTTGATCTTAGCCAAAAGGCCGAGAAGCGATGCCCACAATGGGTTCGGGGAGCAGTGAGCTCTCCCCACGCTGACCCTCCCGTCAACGGTCCAAAGCGGCGCCCGCGCAAAGCGCCCGGCGGAGGGGCCGGAGCGCGAGCGGCGTACATGGAAACGACCCTTTGGGTTTTTTTTTTTTTCCTCTGACAAAAAACAAGAGGGGAGAGCGCGAACGCAGTCCCCCACTACCAGAAATTATGCAGTTGAGATTCCCACATTTGGGGAATTCACAGGGGTCAGCACATCCTGTTTGTGCAATGGACGAGCCTCGCCCTGGGTGAACCACCTTCCTGATCATGGTGTCGCCCCTGCCAGGTAAGTATGAGTTGCTCCGCTCCGAGCCAAGGCCCAGGCCCTGGAAGAGGCAATGTGGCAGCATGGTCCTTCCGGCCATTTGCATGGACCAGCTTCCACCCGACGATTGAGCCCCAGGTTAAACGGCAGCGATACACACGCAAGTCTGTGCGTTCTAAGCACTCTTTTTTACTTTTAAAGTTCTTGAACACGGGATGCCAAACGGAGGGTACGCAAGGGCATGTTTAAAGGCCGACAAGACACAACCTTTGCTCTTGGAGGATGACCGCTTGCTTGCTTTAGACATAGGTAGAAAAGCCCCGCATTGAAGCAGGGCATCAAAAAATTGGAAAGATCTCTTGTTGTCCCTCTCCACGGAAATCTTTAGTAAAAGGCACTTTTCAGGCGTTTTTTTATTTTTTCATAGCAATACATTTCTTTTAAAATACTTTTCACACTTAAAACACATCTTTTAAACACAGTTTACAAAAGTCAATACAATTACACATTATTTACCAAAACTATGAATACAGCAAGTCTTTAAAAGAGTTTGGAATTTTCCATAAATTGATTATTTCTTCTCTCTTTCCTTCCACTAATTCTCTTAAAACATAATCTTTAAAAATATTCATAACACATTTCATCAACAATATTTCTGACATTTGATAGTTTTTAAAAGTCAATACATTCCTTGATTTCCAGATAGCTTCTTTTATACAATTAACTATAATCCACCATCTCCAACCATGTTTCAGCCATGGGGATACTGTTACCCAGGCATTCACAGCAAAAGGGCATGTCCAAAAAACGTGTAAATGAGTTTCCTCACTGCCACAAAAGGGTCTCGGGCATCTTGGGCTTGGTGTAAAGTGTCTTTTAAAAAGGAACTCTCGGGTTGGCAAACATTTATGTCCAATTTGCCAGGCCAAATCTCTGTGTCTGTTCGTAAGTTTTTGAAAATGTATATTTTCCCATGCCCTTTTGCTCTCTTGTGCCGATAAAAGATCTACCGGGGTAAGTTTCTCCAAATCTACGGACAGTTTTTGTTCTATTTTTCTCCTTGTCAGTTCTGTCGATGGTACCTGGCTAAGTCCTTTGGATAAGTTCTCAAGCACATGTTTGTAGACTGATGGGCAAATCTCGGCGTGGGGGACATCCATTGATGGTCTTTTTCCCCATGTGATTAAAACTTTTCTACCCACCCACAATTTTGCAAAATAGTGCCACAAAATTTCCCTTTCTGGTTTTAGGACTGCCTTTAAAATTGGGGCCAAGAACATTGCTTCAAATTTTGCCTCGATTAATGGCACCCCGATACCCCCGCACAGTGGGAGGCGATGCATTATATTTCGTTTGAGTCTCTCTGATTTCCCCCCCCCAGATAAACTGGAACAACATCTTCTTCAGAGTCTTAAGTATCCGATAGGGGGCAGGAAACACAGTCGCCAGATTATTCACTGAAGCCAACAGTACCGAGTTCACAATTAAGACTTTCCCAGTAAATGTAAGCTCCCTATCTTGCCATGCTCTTAAATTGGCTGTCAATTTGGGTAGCTTTGACTCCCAGTTTTTTACTTCCATGTCTTTTCCTATCTGAATTCCCAAGACTTTAATTGTGTCTTTATTTTTAATCAGGTCTATATTTTCGTATTTCTCTTTCCAATTCAAATAAAGTATTTTGGTTTTGTTCTTATTAACCCTTGTGCTTGCAGCGAGAGTAAAGTTTTCACAGACCTTTAAGGCTTCTCCTATCGATTTATTGTCTGAAAGTAACAAAGTGATATCGTCTATTTTCACTTCCTGGCACAAAAATTCCTTTTATGTCATTGTTCCTTCTAAGGGCACAAACTAGCGGTTCTATTGCTAAAATAAATAATGTGGGTGACAAGGGGCACCCTTGTCTGACCCCAGCCCGGATATCTATAGCATTTGTTTGTTGTCCATTAACTATTACCACACTATGGCAGTCAGTGTACAAGAGGTTAACCCACCGTCTAAAATTTTCTCCAAAACCAAAATGTTTCAACACTGCTTTTATATAATCGTGGCTTATGCTATCAAAAGCTTTTTCGAGGTCCAAACTTAGTATACATAGGGGGCTGTTACGTTCTTTACAGAGGAGATACGTGTCTCTCACCAGGGCTAGGCTATCTGTCATTGTCCGTCCTTGTACTCCACATGTTTGTTCACTCTCCACCAGGTCACCAACGATGGGTTGAGTTCGTAAAAATAAAACCTTGGCCAGTATTTTTACATCGACACCTAGAAGGGTTAGTGGTCTCCAGTTCTGTAGATTCTGTTTTTGTCCTTTTTTGTGAAGGAGGGAGATTGCCCCCCGTCTCAATGATGATGGCAACGCTCCTTTGCCAAGACTTTCGTTGTACATCTCCAAAAGGGGGAGTTTCAGCTGCTCCCAAAAGGTAACGTAAAACTCTTTGGGGAGACCATCCAAGCCTGGAGTTTTATTGTCTTTCATACTTGTAATGGCTTTTGTCAGTTCTGCCAATGTTATATTTTTGTCTAAGGATTCCTTCACTGAAGTACTAAGTTTTCCAGTTGTCTTAGAAAGAAAAGTGTCCATCATTTTGCTAGACACCAGTGTGTCCTGATAGAGATTGGCAAAAAAGGACCTAATAATGTGAATGATTTTTTCCATGTCCTTCTCTTCTTTTCCTTCCTGATCATAGACAGATGTTATATGGTGCTTTGCTTTTGCTATTTTTTGGAAAAAGTACCGGGAACATTTCCCATTTTCCTCTAGATGTTGGATCCTGCTTCTCAGGAGGATACTTTTACTCTTCTCCCTCATTAGTTCACATAGTTTTGCTTTTAGTGTGACAATCTCTTGTTGCATGTCAAAGCCGTTTTGTGCCAGTTTATAGTAGTTTTGAAGTTTTCTTTGAAGTCTAGAATAAAACATTCTCTTTCTAGCGGCCAGTGTTTTACTCTCTGACATGAAGAAGGATTTTGTCCTGGATTTAATATCTTCCCACCAGTCTCCACAGGAGTTATGGAGATCTCGTAGGGTTTTCCATTGTTCAAATTTTCCTTTACATTTTTCTACTATGTATTTGTTCTGTAATAAAGCAATATTTAATTTCCACGGGCCCGTGTGGCGTTTCAACCCTCCTTTAATGTCTATCACGGTGGTTAGCTTAAAGTGATCTGAAAAGACAACTGGTGTTCTCCAACATTTAAGGGGGAGAAGGCCTCGGGACACCAGGGTAAGATCAATACGTGAGAAGGATTTGCCATTAGACCACGTAAAGTCTGGTTTTGACCCTAAACTTTCCGCACAGTCTTTCAAATGACAGTCTCTTATTAAATTTGCCAAAGCGTGTGAGCTGGCATCTAGTTTTGCCGTAGTAGCTCGTTTTGTCAATCTGTCTGTTCTAGTCAAGATACAGTTAAAGTCGACCCCAATGACAACTTCATATTTGCAAAAAATTAAAGTCTGTAAAAGTTCCAAGGTTTTAAGTCTTCCTTGCACTGTGGGTGGACAATAAACACTGATAACTCTAAGTTGTTTTCCATTTTGATCTAAGTCTACAGAGAGTATTCTTCCATCACTTATTCTCTGGACTCTGTTTATATTAAAATAGTGACCTCGGAGCAAGATGGCTACCCCAGAGTTCTTGTTTTCATTATCTCCAGACCAAAAGGATTGTCCATGAGGCCATCTACTTTCATAATCTCTATAACTATCTTTAAAAGGTATATTACATTCTTGGAGACAGAAAATATCTCCAATTCCATTATGCAGTTCATTGAAAACTGTCTGGCACTTTAACAAATCATTCAAGCCTCTTGTATTAATTGTGACTACTGAGAGAGAGGTCATATTAATAGTTGGAGGAGTTTACCACTAAACCATTTTCTCCTTGTGTTCTGTGACCCTTCCTTTTTTTCTTTTGTGGATTTGGGGGGCCTTCCGCAGATTTTATTTTTGTCACAACTGTAAACGTGTTCACGCTAGTATGGTCAAGGAATTCGGTGGAGGGAGACGAGGCAGGTGGCCATACCTTTTCAGACTGCTCTAGGTGGAAAGATTCCTCACTTGACGTGTTCTGAAGGCGTTTTACCGCCCCCTGCCGTTCCAAAAATTCCACTTGAGTGTCCGGAAGAAAGGTTTCAGCTGTTGCTGCTAAACCATCTTGACTATCCTCTTGCGGTGCAGGTTCCCCCTCTGTGCCCTCCTCCTGGAAGGGGGGGAGGCTGGCCAACAGGGCGTCGAAGACCCCTTCTGCATCCTGTAGAGTTTTGGGGACATCCTGAAGTCTCACTGTGGGTGGTTCTTTTGGAGAGTTGTCCGGTCCATCTGCCTTGTCCATTCTGTCTTGTGACACGGGATTCTCATCAAAGAGTTGGGAATAGGGATCCGGGTCATCTTGGCATGATACTGATGTTGTCACTGTATTCCCTTTCACTCTATTAGCATAGGCTTGTGGGCAGTCCTTAAAGAGATGGGTGTCCGCCGAACACAGGTTGCATTTAACTGAAACTGTGCATAGTGATGTGGGATGATCCAGGGATTTGCACTTTCTGCATTGGGCTACATTGCACCCTGCTGCCAGGTGATCAAGGCTGCCGCATCTTCTGCATTTCCGTGGCTGCCCCGGATAAAAGACAGAGCCTCGGAAAGCCCCCAGTTGAATGGAGTTAGGGAGATGTTGAAGTTCCCCGTTAGTTCTTCTTAACTTCACTTCCAGCCGCTTGGTTCCTGTTTTAATGCCATCGATGTCTACAACCTCTGTTGCTTTTAGGACATCGCAGAAGAAAGAGGCCCATGTCTTGACATCATCCAGTCTCACTTTTTCTGAATAGATAACGATATGGACAGTTTTTTTATCCAAATCAGTGAGAGGAGTAACGTTCACCTGCTGGAAGACAGTGGTGGATGTTTTCTTCCTCTCGTACAACTCCAAACATGTCTCCAGATGCTTCGTTGTGGTGAAAACGACTTCAAAAATCTTTTTGCCAGGAAAGGCAAATATAAAGTCCAGTTGATTCGTTGTTACAGCCAGTTCTTTTTGCAAAAGGCGTCTGCTGAAGGTCAATCGATCCATTTCCAGTTCTCCCAGTAGTTCGAAGCGGAGTGCATTCCGCCGGGGGCCGTGCGAAGCTGCTGCCATTTCCTCATCTGCCGATGTTGGAGCACGTCGCTTAAAGTGTTGTGCTCCATACACCGCACAGCCCCAACACTTGTGATCTTTTTAGTAAAAGGCGAAAGATTTATACGCTCTGAAGAGAAACAAGAGTGCCACGTTGCAGCGCCACACGGCGTCCAGTACTTGAGGGCACACGGGGCTTCATCACGGGCAGTGTACTTCTGTTCACGCGCTCATTTGCATCGGCGGTCGCGCGGCAAAAGGGACACGACAGGCTCGCACGTCGTTTCTGTAGTGTAGCGGTTATCACGTTCGCCTAACGCGCGAAAGGTCCTCGGCTCGAAACCGGGCAGAAACAAAGCCTCCTTTTATGTTTGCTTCAATCTTTGACACGGTTCATTCCAAACTCGATGGTTTATTCCTAGAAAAGAGGGAGGAGCGGCGGAATTGTCGGTGTAGTCCTTCAAACTTTTCATCAAAGAGATCGGGAAAAAGACACCGAAAAAAAAAAAAAAAAGGGGGGCCCCCTGCAGCCCCCTATGTCCTCGTTATTATAGTGGACAGTATCTCCGCTTGTCACGCGGAAGACCTGGGTTCGATTCACTAGCAAGGACCACGCCACAACAATGGAATACGAAATAATGTTTATTGATAAGTCATGATGGGTCGATGAGAGATCGATGAGAGCTCGATGAGATGAGAGAGCTCGATGAGATGAGAGAGAGAGAGCTCGATGAGATGAGAGAGAGAGAGATATCGAGAGAGCGAGAGAGAGATAGAGAGAGCGAGAGAGAGAGAGAGATATCGAGAGAGCGAGAGAGAGATAGAGAGAGCGAGAGAGAGAGAGAGAGAGATATCGAGAGAGAGAGAGAGAGAGAGCGCTAGAGCGATATCGAGAGCGGGAGCGAGAGAGATCGATGAGATGAGAGAGAGATCGATGAGATGGCTGGGTAGAGACTCAGGATGGGGGCTCTGTCTCGGGTAATTCAGAACCCCCAAAATGATTTAAATGAAGGAAGTTGATCTGGATCTTGACGTAAGCCTGGCTGAAAATAATGTTACGAGTGACACGGGGGAAGAGGAGCTGGATAGCCAAGCACTCTTGAAGAGGAGCTGGATGAAATCGAAAGCAGTCCGTCCGTTACTGAGACGAGGGTTAATTCTGGTACATTTGAATAGTGTTTTAGTGTTTGTGGTCGTCGACGGAAGCAGATGGAGAATGAGATGCAAGAGTGATAGGATTGAACGGACAGTCGATAGAACTGGATTTATGGTGGAGTCTCCTTGCTCCGGAGTGGAGAGCGAAATGTTTGCATGGATTTAGGAGTTGACGAGCTGCGGGTAGCAAAGAAGTCAATATGAGCGATGAACGAGGGAACTTAATTGAGATGAATGAGAATGAGAGGAATGAAAGATATGAGGGTAGTAGTATTGAGGAGTAGGAATTGAAGCGATCGTAGAGCGTCGGATTTGGGACGGTGCATCGAGAGTAGGAGTTGGTCAATTACGGTGACTTGAGTATGAGCAATGCAGGAGACAGATTGATAGAGGGGAATAGACTGAGTATTATGAGTTGCGCATAATAAGATATCCCTTATTGATCTACTAGAGAGGTGTAGAATAAGCCTTCCGACTGATCAAACCCCCAAAATGTCCAGAACGATAGTAGGGTATAATTCTGGCATTATGTGAATGCCTGGTAGAGGAGACTAAGCGCCTGAGGACCGTGTAGTACGCACGGCAGCTGGAATGGGTTGGAAGGGGCCGGAGCGCTCCGGGCGGTCTCCAATGCACCGACCGATGCGCGGTGGATAAGGTGCACGTTGAGAGATGTTTCTTCTGAAAAGAAGGAGGGAATGTGAGATGGATGAGCATCCCGGTGCCCGGTGACTGTTCCGGAGAGAGACTGCTTCCCGGTGCCCGATGAGACCCTGGTGAGGACACAGAAAAGCTTGAGTGGGATGTGGGATGAATGGGGAAGGGGTCGAATGGTTTGGATGAATGGGGAAGGGGAGGGGGGGGGGAATAGAGCGGGATGAGTGATTAAGGGAGGGATGAATGAAGAGTCGAAAGATCGAGTGGAGAACGGACTCTGTGCGAGCAGAGGGTCGAAGGAGAGACTGTTGAGAACCAGAGGGGCGTATCCCGGTGGCTCTGTGGTAGACGTCCCTGTGCCCGGTGGCTCAGAGAAAGGCTCTGGGAAATGAATACATGGATTGGGGCGAGCATGAGGATGCTGCCGTGGGTCGGGGCGAGCGTGTGGGCGCGGCTGCTGATGAGATTTGTGCTTGGAGTGAACATGTTGCCGGCGGGGCTCTTAGCGAGCGTGTGGCTGCGGGGCGGGGCTCTGAGCGAGCGTGTGGCTGCGGGGCGGGGCTCTGAGCGAGCGTGTGGCTGCGGGCGGGGCTCTGAGGATGCGGAAAAGCTTGAGTGGGATGTGGGATGAATGGGGAAGGGGTCGAATGGTTTGGATGAATGGGGAAGGGGAGGGGGGGGGGGAATAGAGCGGGATGAGGGATGAATGGAGGGATGAATGGCTGCTCTGGGGCGAGCGTGGCTGCTCTGCTCTGGGGCGAGCGAGGATGCTCTGGGGCGAGCGTGGCTGCGACGCTCTGGGGCGAGCGAGGATGCTCTGGGGCGAGCGAGGATGCTCTGGGGCGAGCGAGGATGCTCTGGGGCGAGCGAGGATGCTCTGGGGCGAGCGTAGATGCTCTGGATGCTCTGGGGCGAGCGTAGATGCTCTGGATGCTCCGGGGCGAGCGTAGATGCTCTGGATGCTCTGGGGCGAGCGTAGATGCTCTGGGGCGAGCGTAGATGCTCTGGGGCGAGCGTAGATGCTCTGGATGCTCTGGGGCGAGCGTAGATGCTCTGGGGCGAGCGTGGGCGAGCGTGGATGCTCTGGGGCGAGCGTGGGCGAGCGTGGATGCTCTGGGGCGAGCGTGGATGCTCTGGGGCGAGCGTGGATGCTCTGGGGCGAGCGTGGATGCTCTGGGGCGAGCGTGGATGCTCTGGGGCGAGCGTAGATGCTCTGGATGCTCTGGGGCGTGCGTAGATGCTCTGGATGCTCTGGGGCGAGCGTGGATGCTCTGGGGCGAGCGTGGATGCTCTGGGGCGAGCGTGGATGCTCTGGGGCGAGCGTGCTGCTGGCGGGTTCTGAGTGAGCTGTAGTTGTAACTGAGCTGTAAGTTGTGACATGTGGGTTGGCTGAGGGCTGTAGCTGAGAGTAGTAGCTCGGAGCTGTAACTGAGCTGTTGAGCTATTGAGCTGTAGCTGTAATTTGAGCTGTTGAGCTATTGAGCTGTAGCTGTAAATTGAGCTATTGAGCTGTAGCTGTAAATTGAGCTATTGAGCTGTAGCTGTAAGTTGAGCTATTGAGGAGCTGTAGCTGTAAGTTGAGCTATTGAGCTGTAGCTGTAAGTTGAGCTATTGAGCTGTAGCTGTAAGTTGAGCTATTGAGCTGTAGCTGTAAGTTGAGCTATTGAGCTGTGAGTTGAGCTATTGAGCTGTGAGCTGAGCTATTGAGCTGTGAGCTGAGCTATTGAGCTGTGAGCTGAGCTATTGAGCTGTGAGCGGAGCTATTGAGCTGTGAGCGGAGCTATTGAGCTGTGAGCGGAGCTATTGAGCTGTAGCTGTGAGTTGAGCTGTGAGCTGTAGCTGTGAATTGAGCTATTGAGCTGTAGCTGTGAATTGAGCTATTGAGCTGTAGCTGTGAATTGAGCTATTGAGCTGTAGCTGTGAATTGAGCTATTGAGCTGTGAGCTGTGCGTTGAGCTGAGAGATGAGAGTTGCGTTGAGCCTGCGCGTTGAGCCTGCGCGTTGAGCCTGCGCGTTGAGCCTGCGCGTTGAGCCTGCGCGTTGAGCCTGCGCGTTGAGCCTGCGCGTTGAGCTGCAAGGCGAACATGGTAAGATGAGGTAGCATGAAAAGCCAGAGCTGGGGAATTTTTTTTTTTTTTTTTACTTAAGGTAATATGCAAATGAGATGATGAGAACCTGCCGCAATGCTAGAAACAGAATCTTTGATGATACCTGTGGCTAACATGTGGCGGCGAAGCCAGACAGCTGAATGTGACATGAAAGTAATTTAGTGGAAGCATGAATTGTGAGCCTACGAGGTGTGAAGGTTGCATGAGAAAAGAAAAGGAAGCTTGAGAGTTCACGTGAGAAGAGTAGGAACGATGAACAGCATGAACAGAAGGTGAAAGAAAGATTAGCTTAAGCCAGAATGATAGTGGATGGTAAAGAGCCAGCGCAGAGAAGATGGTACGTTGATGGTACGTGCAGTAAAATGTAGGTACAGAGGAGGGATAGAGGAAAGCATGTTGAGGGAGTCGAGTGCAGCTGCAGCAAAGGTGATGAGAATTGATGAGAAATTTTGAGAAAAGAGGGAGCATTTGAACTCAACATTGTTAAGACAAGCTGGGACATTGCCGAGTCCCTATGAACGTTGTTTAATCTGGCTTTAAATTGAGTTGTACAACCTGGCTCCCGCCACCAGGGGGAGCTGAAAGGTCGTGCTGCGGCCCGTGGAGCAATGGTGACGTCATCAACTGCGCGCCTCCGGACGGACGTGGAACCAGGAAGTGAGGCTGACGAAAACATGGATATTTAATGACGTAGCGTCTGAAAGAAATGTCCACCAGCTTCGGCCCGCTGCGCCCGCTGCTGTACGGTCTCTGATGTCCTCCTGAGTGGAGACGCGCGCCTGGGCGCAGCACACGGAGCGACACACGGAGCGCGCCGGCCGGCGCGGGAGCGGAAGCTCGGATAGCGCCCGGTTAAAATGAGGGGCAGAGAGCGAGAAGGAGCGCGCGTGGGTCCGGCCGTTGCTGTGGAGTGGAGGTCGGTGTTCTGTGTGGACGCCCGGAGGTGACATGGAGTGTCCCGGAGGTGGGGTCCGTGAGAGACGCAGGTGCGGAGGAGCTGGTGGTGTTTGGAGCTGTGGAATCACGCTGGGTGAGTCCTGGGGGAACTGACCGACTGAATGTTTCAGACTGAATTGCTCAGATTAGGAACGGATCAGAATCTGAGGAAATGGCTCATGGTTGTTTGAATGAACGCGCTGTACTGAGTGTCTCTCTGTCGAGAGAGCAGAGACAACAAGAGATGCTGGGATTGGCCTTTGCATATATAGGCCTTCTGGGTAATAAGAGGCGTGGTTAAAGAGTGGAGGTGTGGTTGCTGGAGAGGTAAGAGGTTGAGGCGTGGTCCTGCTCCCGAATCTATGTTAGCGATTACATCTCCAACTACACTTCCCAGACGGGGAGAGAAAGTGCGTTTTACCCAGCACGAAAGCGTTGCACTGACGCTGAGGACTTGTCCCACCAACGTACCTGCGCTACACTATCGCTTCTGTAGTGTAGCGGTTATCACGTTTGTCTCACACGCCAAAGGTCCCCGGCTCGAAACCGGGCAGAAGCACGCCCTCATGCGAAGACTTTACTTGTCGAGGATGGGTTTGAAAGTCGGGGTTGCGTTTGACCCCCCCCAAAATGGTGGAAACGACCCTTTGGGTTTTTTTTTTTTTCCTCTGACAAAAAACAAGAGGGGAGAGCGCGAACGCAGTCCCCCACTACCAGAAATTATGCAGTTGAGATTCCCACATTTGGGGAATTCACAGGGGTCAGCACATCCTGTTTGTGCAATGGACGAGCCTCGCCCTGGGTGAACCACCTTCCTGATCATGGTGTCGCCCCTGCCAGGTAAGTATGAGTTGCTCCGCTCCGAGCCAAGGCCCAGGCCCTGGAAGAGGCAATGTGGCAGCATGGTCCTTCCGGCCATTTGCATGGACCAGCTTCCACCCGACGATTGAGCCCCAGGTTAAACGGCAGCGATACACACGCAAGTCTGTGCGTTCTAAGCACTCTTTTTTACTTTTAAAGTTCTTGAACACGGGGATGCCAAACGGAGGGTACGCAAGGGCATGTTTAAAGGCCGACAAGACACAACCTTTGCTCTTGGAGGATGACCGC
>NW_027315724.1:1092687-1117687 GCF_026437365.1 Eucyclogobius newberryi
AATGCTTTCAGCACCTGGTATTTTTTACATACTTTTTACAAGCTTCAAAATATTTTTGGGGCATAAAATACTCGCTCAAAATGTACAAAAGTAGCAGGACAACAATGTTTCTCAGGGGTTTCTTGGGGCAAAAATACTCTTTTTTTATTTTTTATTAAACAGGTCAATTGCGTTGAAAATTGCTTTCAGCACCTGGTATTTTTACATCCTTTTTTACAAGTTTCAGAATATATTTTTTGGTCATAAAAGACTCTAAATGTACAAAAGTAGCAGGACAGCTCCCTCTGCTGTCCATATTCTAAATGGCAGTTTGTACAAAAATGTGTGATTTTAAAGTCAAATTGACTGTGTTTTTGGTTCCACTTTAGTTTCAAAATATGCACACATACTGTGTTTCTTTGTTTCTTTGTCTGTTGAAGGCTTTACAAAAGAAGATAAAAGCTTACAGCACCTGGTATTCCCAGGCGGTCTCCCATCCAAGTACTAACCAGGCCCGACCCTGCTTAGCTTCCGAGATCAGACGAGATCGGGCGTGTTCAGGGTGGTATGGCCGTAAGCGAAGGGCTCTGGGGTGGAGACTGCTTTTATATCCATGTTTCACCAGCTCCAGATGGGGAATGGGACTCGTGCTTTTCCAGGAGGAACAGACATTGTGTGTAAAGAGAGTGAAAGCACCGTTTAAAATAGGATTTTTTTTATTCTTTTAAAAGCGTAAAAACATGCTTATAAAATCCATGATTCCACGTCTCAGCGTCTGTGCAGCTCGATGCTCTGCTGAAGACAAACTCATGTGGAGTCTTCTGGGTCAAATGAGTGGACAGGGTTCAGGTCATGGGCGACAGGGGCGGCGACAGGGGCGGTGACAGGGGCGGTGACAGGGGCGGTGACAGGGGCGGTGACAGGCAAGGAGTGCGACTGAGAAAGATCTCCGTCATCAGTGCTGTAACACAAGCACCAACACAGAGTTAGCATCGTGCTCCGCTCACCTTTGGTCACCAACGCTGTTGGAATGTACCTGAGCGCTCACTCTGGACTCCGCCCAGAACTGGGTCTTTGTCTGTGAGCAGCTGGTTCCAGCCACGCCCTGACAGGTGACACTCCTCCAGGCAGCCCTAAGGACCACCAATCCCAAGGCACGCTTAGGACATGAAGGTGTAAAAGGTTGTAGCACTCAGAGTCATGTTACTCACCAGTAAAGCCAGGCTCTGCAGCAGCTCCTCCTCCGCTGCCACGCCTTTGTGCCTTTTGTGTGACTGTAGTTCCTCCTCCGCTGCCACGCCTTTGTGCCTTTTGTGTGACTGTAGTTCCTCCTCCGCTGCCACGCCTTTGTGCCTTTTGTGTGACTGTAGCTCCTCCTCCGCTGCCACGCCTTTGTGCCTTTTGTGTGACTGTAGCTCCTCCTCCGCTGCCACGCCTTTGTGCCTTGTGTGTGACTGCAGCTCGTCAATGCAGAGGCCCCTGGAGCACAGGACCCTGTCACAGACTCCCGCTCAGTAAAAGCGTGGATCAAACTTACAGTTTACCTTTTCCTGCTTCTAATGACCAGCGGAGAAGGGCCCCGAGTCTCTGTCTCCTCTGGGGCACTTAGAGCGCTGAGCTGGAAGTCATCGTCCATGGAGATGTACGGAGCCAGCATGTCCAGGTCCATATCATCCATGTGCTGCACAGAGAGGGCCACAAATAAACTCCCTGGGGGCCCAAACACAGCAGTGACAGAAGTCAGGGTGCAGTTTCACCTGCTCACCTGTAGAGTTTGACCCTGGCCCTTATCTGCATCGGGCCCCATGGCAAAGAAGCGCTCCACTCCGCTTGTGTCCATGGGCTCCTCTTGGCTCTGAAAGCACAAAGGGTTAAGTTGGCTATGGGGCCCAAGGCAGCCGGCAGACATGGGCCCTCTACTCACCGGGACCGTTTGGGGTCTAGGCAATGGGGCGGGCGAGCAGGACGAGGGGGGGCTGTTGAAGATAGGGAACAGGAGCTGCCTCAGGGCGGGGCTGCACAGGTCCTGGGGGTCTTTGGGCTCCGAGTCCGGTTTTGGACTGGCAAAGGACAATTTGATGAGGTCTAAGGGAGAAAAACACCAGGATCCATCAGAACCAAGAGTAAAGCGCTCGGGCCCCCATCAGAACCAAGAGTAAAGCGCTCGGGCCCCCACAGAACCAAGAGTAAAGCGCTCGGGCCCCCACAGAACCAAGAGTAAAGCGCTCGGGCCCCCACAGAACCAAGAGTAAAGCGCTCGGGCCCCCACAGAACCAAGAGTAAAGCGCTCGGGCCCCCACAGAACCAAGAGTAAAGCACTCGGGCCCCCACAGAACCAAGAGTAAAGCGCTCGGGCCCCCACAGAACCAAGAGTAAAGCGCTCGGGCCCCCACAGAACCAAGAGTAAAGCGCTCGGGCTCCCACAGAACCAAGAGTAAAGCGCTCGGGCCCCCATCAGAACCAAGAGTAAAGCGCTCGGGCCCCCACAGAACCAAGAGTAAAGCGCTCGGGCCCCCACAGAACCAAGAGTAAAGCGCTCGGGCCCCCATCAGAACCAAGAGTAAAGCGCTCGGGCCCCCACAGAACCAAGAGTAAAGCGCTCGTGCCCCCACAGAACCAAGAGTAAAGCGCTCGGGCCCCCACAGAACCAAGAGTAAAGCGCTCGGGCCCCCATCAGAACCAAGAGTAAAGCGCTCGGGCCCCCACAGAACCAAGAGTAAAGCGCTCGGGCCCCCACAGAACCAAGAGTAAAGCGCTCGGGCCCCCATCAGAACCAAGAGTAAAGCGCTCGGGCCCCCACAGAACCAAGAGTAAAGCGCTCGGGCCCCCACAGAACCAAGAGTAAAGCGCTCGGGCCCCCACAGAACTAAGAGTAAAGCGCTCGGGCCCCCACAGAACCAAGAGTAAAGCGCTCGGGCCCCCATCAGAACCAAGAGTAAAGCGCTCGGGCCCCCACAGAACCAAGAGTAAAGCGCTCGGGCCCCCACAGAACTAAGAGTAAAGCGCTCGGGCCCCCACAGAACCAAGAGTAAAGCGCTCGGGCCCCCACAGAACCAAGAGTAAAGCGCTCGGGCCCCCATCAGAACCAAGAGTAAAGCGCTCGGGCCCCCACAGAACCAAGAGTAAAGCGCTCGGGCCCCCACAGAACCAAGAGTAAAGCGCTCGGGCCCCCACAGAACCAAGAGTAAAGTGCTCGGGCCCCCACAGAACCAAGAGTAAAGCGCTCGGGCCCCCACAGAACCAAGAGTAAAGCGCTCGGGCCCCCATCAGAACCAAGAGTAAAGCGCTCGGGCCCCCACAGAACCAAGAGTAAAGCGCTCGGGCCCCCACAGAACTAAGAGTAAAGCGCTCGGGCCCCCACAGAACCAAGAGTAAAGCGCTCGGGCCCCCACAGAACCAAGAGTAAAGCGCTCGGGCCCCCACAGAACCAAGAGTAAAGCGCTCGGGCCCCCATCAGAACCAAGAGTAAAGCGCTCGGGCCCCCACAGAACCAAGAGTAAAGCGCTCGGGCCCCCACAGAACCAAGAGTAAAGCGCTCGGGCCCCCATCAGAACCAAGAGTAAAGCGCTCGGGCCCCCACAGAACCAAGAGTAAAGCGCTCGGGCCCCCACAGAACCAAGAGTAAAGCGCTCGGGCCCCCACAGAACCAAGAGTAAAGCGCTCGGGCCCCCATCAGAACCAAGAGTAAAGCGCTCGGGCCCCCACAGAACCAAGAGTAAAGCGCTCGGGCCCCCACAGAACCAAGAGTAAAGCGCTCGGGCCCCCATCAGAACCAAGAGTAAAGCGCTCGGGCCCCCACAGAACCAAGAGTAAAGCGCTCGGGCCCCCACAGAACCAAGAGTAAAGCGCTCGGGCCCCCACAGAACCAAGAGTAAAGCGCTCGGGCCCCCACAGAACCAAGAGTAAAGCGCTCGGGCCCCCATCAGAACCAAGAGTAAAGCGCTCGGGCCCCCACAGAACCAAGAGTAAAGCGCTCGGGCCCCCACAGAACCAAGAGTAACGCGCTCGGGCCCCGCGCTCGGGCCCCCACAGAACCAAGAGTAAAGCGCTCGGGCCCCCACAGAACCAAGAGTAAAGCGCTCGGGCCCCCACAGAACCAAGAGTAAAGCGCTCGGGCCCCCACAGAACTAAGAGTAAAGCGCTCGGGCCCCCACAGAACTAAGAGTAAAGCGCTCGGGCCCCCACAGAACCAAGAGTAAAGCGCTCGGGCCCCCACAGAACCAAGAGTAAAGCGCTCGGGCCCCCACAGAACCAAGAGTAAAGCGCTCGGGCCCCCACAGAACCAAGAGTAAAGCGCTCGGGCCCCCACAGAACTAAGAGTAAAGCGCTCGGGCCCCCACAGAACCAGGAGTAAAGCGCTCGGGCCCCCACATAACTAAGAGTAAAGCGCTCGGGCCCCCACAGAACCAAGAGTAAAGCGCTCGGGCCCCCACAGAACCAAGACTAAAGCGCTCGGGCCCCCACAGAACCAAGAGTAAAGCGCTCGGGCCCCCACAGAACCAAGAGTAAAGCGCTCGGGCCCCCACAGAACTAAGAGTAAAGCGCTCGGGCCCCCACAGAACTAAGAGTAAAGCGCTCGGGCCCCCACAGAACCAAGAGTAAAGCGCTCGGGCCCCCACAGAACCAAGAGTAAAGCGCTCGGGCCCCCATCAGAACCAAGAGTAAAGCGCTCGGGCCCCCACAGAACCAAGAGTAAAGCGCTCGGGCCCCCACAGAACCAAGAGTAAAGCGCTCGGGCCCCCACAGAACTAAGAGTAAAGCGCTCGGGCCCCCACAGAACCAGGAGTAAAGCGCTCGGGCCCCCACAGAACCAAGAGTAAAGCGCTCGGGCCCCCACAGAACCAAGAGTAAAGCGCTCGGGCCCCCACAGAACCAAGAGTAAAGCGCTCGGGCCCCCACAGAACCAAGAGTAACGCGCTCGGGCCCCCACAGAACCAAGAGTAACGCGCTCGGGCCCCCACAGAACCAAGAGTAAAGCGCTCGGGCCCCCACAGAACCAAGAGTAAAGCGCTCGGGCCCCCATCAGAACCAAGAGTAAAGCGCTCGGGCCCCCACAGAACCAAGAGTAAAGCGCTCGGGCCCCCACAGAACCAAGAGTAAAGCGCTCGGGCCCCCACAGAACCAAGAGTAAAGCGCTCGGGCCCCCACAGAACCAAGAGTAAAGCGCTCGGGCCCCCACAGAACCAAGAGTAAAGCGCTCGGGCCCCCACAGAACCAAGAGTAAAGCGCTCGGGCCCCCATCAGAACCAAGAGTAAAGCGCTCGGGCCCCCATCAGAACCAAGAGTAAAGCGCTCGGGCCCCCACAGAACCAAGAGTAAAGCGCTCGGGCCCCCACAGAACCAAGAGTAAAGCGCTCGGGCCCCCACAGAACCAAGAGTAAAGCGCTCGGGCCCCCACAGAACCAAGAGTAAAGCGCTCGGGCCCCCATCAGAACCAAGAGTAAAGCGCTCGGGCCCCCACAGAACCAAGAGTAAAGCGCTCGGGCCCCCACAGAACCAAGAGTAAAGCGCTCGGGCCCCCATCAGAACCAAGAGTAAAGCGCTCGGGCCCCCACAGAACCAAGAGTAAAGCGCTCGGGCCCCCACAGAACCAAGAGTAAAGCGCTCGGGCCCCCACAGAACCAAGAGTAAAGCGCTCGGGCCCCCATCAGAACCAAGAGTAAAGCGCTCGGGCCCCCACAGAACCAAGAGTAAAGCGCTCGGGCCCCCACAGAACTAAGAGTAAAGCGCTCGGGCCCCCACAGAACCAAGAGTAAAGCGCTCGGGCCCCCACAGAACCAAGAGTAAAGCGCTCGGGCCCCCATCAGAACCAAGAGTAAAGCGCTCGGGCCCCCACAGAACCAAGAGTAAAGCGCTCGGGCCCCCACAGAACCAAGAGTAAAGCGCTCGGGCCCCCACAGAACCAAGAGTAAAGCGCTCGGGCCCCCACAGAACCAAGAGTAAAGCGCTCGGGCCCCCACAGAACCAAGAGTAAAGCGCTCGGGCCCCCACAGAACCAAGAGTAAAGCGCTCGGGCCCCCATCAGAACCAAGAGTAAAGCGCTCGGGCCCCCACAGAACCAAGAGTAAAGCGCTCGGGCCCCCACAGAACCAAGAGTAAAGCGCTCGGGCCCCCACAGAACCAAGAGTAAAGCGCTCGGGCCCCCACAGAACCAAGAGTAAAGCGCTCGGGCCCCCACAGAACCAAGAGTAAAGCGCTCGGGCCCCCACAGAACCAAGAGTAAAGCGCTCGGGCCCCCACAGAACCAAGAGTAAAGCGCTCGGGCCCCCATCAGAACCAAGAGTAAAGCGCTCGGGCCCCCACAGAACCAAGAGTAAAGCGCTCGGGCCCCCACAGAACCAAGAGTAAAGCGCTCGGGCCCCCATCAGAACCAAGAGTAAAGCGCTCGGGCCCCCACAGAACCAAGAGTAAAGCGCTCGTGCCCCCACAGAACCAAGAGTAAAGCGCTCGGGCCCCCACAGAACCAAGAGTAAAGCGCTCGGGCCCCCATCAGAACCAAGAGTAAAGCGCTCGGGCCCCCACAGAACCAAGAGTAAAGCGCTCGGGCCCCCACAGAACCAAGAGTAAAGCGCTCGGGCCCCCATCAGAACCAAGAGTAAAGCGCTCGGGCCCCCACAGAACCAAGAGTAAAGCGCTCGGGCCCCCACAGAACCAAGAGTAAAGCGCTCGGGCCCCCACAGAACTAAGAGTAAAGCGCTCGGGCCCCCACAGAACCAAGAGTAAAGCGCTCGGGCCCCCATCAGAACCAAGAGTAAAGCGCTCGGGCCCCCACAGAACTAAGAGTAAAGCGCTCGGGCCCCCATCAGAACCAAGAGTAAAGCGCTCGGGCCCCCACAGAACCAAGAGTAAAGCGCTCGGGCCCCCACAGAACCAAGAGTAAAGCGCTCGGGCCCCCACAGAACCAAGAGTAAAGTGCTCGGGCCCCCACAGAACCAAGAGTAAAGCGCTCGGGCCCCCACAGAACCAAGAGTAAAGCGCTCGGGCCCCCATCAGAACCAAGAGTAAAGCGCTCGGGCCCCCACAGAACCAAGAGTAAAGCGCTCGGGCCCCCACAGAACTAAGAGTAAAGCGCTCGGGCCCCCACAGAACCAAGAGTAAAGCGCTCGGGCCCCCACAGAACCAAGAGTAAAGCGCTCGGGCCCCCACAGAACCAAGAGTAAAGCGCTCGGGCCCCCATCAGAACCAAGAGTAAAGCGCTCGGGCCCCCACAGAACCAAGAGTAAAGCGCTCGGGCCCCCACAGAACCAAGAGTAAAGCGCTCGGGCCCCCATCAGAACCAAGAGTAAAGCGCTCGGGCCCCCACAGAACCAAGAGTAAAGCGCTCGGGCCCCCACAGAACCAAGAGTAAAGCGCTCGGGCCCCCACAGAACCAAGAGTAAAGCGCTCGGGCCCCCATCAGAACCAAGAGTAAAGCGCTCGGGCCCCCACAGAACCAAGAGTAAAGCGCTCGGGCCCCCACAGAACCAAGAGTAAAGCGCTCGGGCCCCCATCAGAACCAAGAGTAAAGCGCTCGGGCCCCCACAGAACCAAGAGTAAAGCGCTCGGGCCCCCACAGAACCAAGAGTAAAGCGCTCGGGCCCCCACAGAACCAAGAGTAAAGCGCTCGGGCCCCCACAGAACCAAGAGTAAAGCGCTCGGGCCCCCATCAGAACCAAGAGTAAAGCGCTCGGGCCCCCACAGAACCAAGAGTAAAGCGCTCGGGCCCCACAGAACCAAGAGTAACGCGCTCGGGCCCCGCGCTCGGGCCCCCACAGAACCAAGAGTAAAGCGCTCGGGCCCCCACAGAACCAAGAGTAAAGCGCTCGGGCCCCCACAGAACCAAGAGTAAAGCGCTCGGGCCCCCACAGAACTAAGAGTAAAGCGCTCGGGCCCCCACAGAACTAAGAGTAAAGCGCTCGGGCCCCCACAGAACCAAGAGTAAAGCGCTCGGGCCCCCACAGAACCAAGAGTAAAGCGCTCGGGCCCCCACAGAACCAAGAGTAAAGCGCTCGGGCCCCCACAGAACCAAGAGTAAAGCGCTCGGGCCCCCACAGAACTAAGAGTAAAGCGCTCGGGCCCCCACAGAACCAGGAGTAAAGCGCTCGGGCCCCCACATAACTAAGAGTAAAGCGCTCGGGCCCCCACAGAACCAAGAGTAAAGCGCTCGGGCCCCCACAGAACCAAGACTAAAGCGCTCGGGCCCCCACAGAACCAAGAGTAAAGCGCTCGGGCCCCCACAGAACCAAGAGTAAAGCGCTCGGGCCCCCACAGAACTAAGAGTAAAGCGCTCGGGCCCCCACAGAACCAAGAGTAAAGCGCTCGGGCCCCCATCAGAACCAAGAGTAAAGCGCTCGGGCCCCCACAGAACCAAGAGTAAAGCGCTCGGGCCCCCACAGAACCAAGAGTAAAGCGCTCGGGCCCCCACAGAACTAAGAGTAAAGCGCTCGGGCCCCCACAGAACCAGGAGTAAAGCGCTCGGGCCCCCACAGAACCAAGAGTAAAGCGCTCGGGCCCCCACAGAACCAAGAGTAAAGCGCTCGGGCCCCCACAGAACTAAGAGTAAAGCGCTCGGGCCCCCACAGAACCAAGAGTAAAGCGCTCGGGCCCCCACAGAACCAAGAGTAAAGCGCTCGGGCCCCCACAGAACCAAGAGTAAAGCGCTCGGGCCCCCACAGAACCAAGAGTAAAGCGCTCGGGCCCCCACAGAACCAAGAGTAAAGCGCTCGGGCCCCCACAGAACTAAGAGTAAAGCGCTCGGGCCCCCACAGAACCAAGAGTAAAGCGCTCGGGCCCCCACAGAACTAAGAGTAAAGCGCTCGGGCCCCCACAGAACCAAGAGTAAAGCGCTCGGGCCCCCACAGAACATTATAATGTCAGTAAACATTAGACACAAACACTTCAGTTCAGTTTGTTTAAACTCGACACTAAAAACACAACACGAGTGAAACACAAATAAATACATTTAATATTTGAACTTAAACGATGTTAAAAACACAAAACTGAAGCTGCCAAAAGAACCAGAAAAGTTCCTAAAACTGGGTGTTTTTTGACTCCTCTGCACTGAGCCAGTTGCTAAAGCACCAGATGATTCACCTTTTCATCTGATAAAGACGCGCGCCGGGCCCTTCTCAAGGACCTGCCCAGCTGCGGCCCCCGGCGGGACCTGCTCACGCGGGCCCCTGGCGGGTTGCCTCGGCTGGCTCCTAGAGGTAGCTCCACTCCACTGAGCATGTGCAGGACAACTTGACTCCACTGAGCACGTGCAGGACGACTCGACTCCACTGAGCACGTGCAGGACGACTCGACTCCACTGAGCATGTGCAGGACGACTCTCCCCCACTGAGCATGTGCAGACGACTCGACTCCACTGAGCATGTGCAGACGCCTCGACTCCACTGAGCATGTGCAGGACGACTCAACTCCACTGAGCATGTGCAGGACGACTCTCCCCCACTGAGCATGTGCAGGACGACTCTCCTCCACTGAGCATGTGCAGGACGACTCGACTCCACTGAGCACGTGCAGACGCCTCGACTCCACTGAGCATGTGCAGGACGACTCGACTCCACTGAGCATGTGCAGGACGACTCTCCTCCACTGAGCATGTGCAGGACGACTCGACTCCACTGAGCACGTGCAGACGACTCTCCTCCACTGAGCACGTGCAGGACGACTCGACTCCACTGAGCACGTGCAGACGCCTCGACTCCACTGAGCACGTGCAGGACGACTCGACTCCACTGAGCATGTGCAGGACGCCTCGACTCCACTGAGCACGTGCAGGACGACTCTCCCCCACTGAGCATGTGCAGACGACTCGACTCCACTGAGCATGTGCAGGACGACTCGACTCCACTGAGCACGTGCAGGACGACTCGACTCCACTGAGCATGTGCAGACGCCTCGACTCCACTGAGCACGTGCAGGACGACTCTCCCCCACTGAGCATGTGCAGACGACTCGACTCCACTGAGCATGTGCAGACGACTCGACTCCACTGAGCATGTGCAGACGACTCGATTCCACTGAGCATGTGCAGGACGACTCGACTCCACTGAGCATGTGCAGGACGACTCGACTCCACTGAGCACGTGCAGGACGACTCTCCCCCACTGAGCATGTGCAGACGACTCGACTCCACTGAGCATGTGCAGACGACTCGACTCCACTGAGCATGTGCAGACGACTCGATTCCACTGAGCATGTGCAGGACGACTCGACTCCACTGAGCATGTGCAGACGACTCGACTCCACTGAGCATGTGCAGACGACTCGACTCCACTGAGCATGTGCAGACGACTCGACTCCACTGAGCATGTGCAGACGCCTCGACTCCACTGAGCATGTGCAGGACGACTCGACTCCACTGAGCATGTGCAGGACGACTCGACTCCACTGAGCATGTGCAGGACGACTCTCCTCCACTGAGCATGTGCAGACGACTCGACTCCACTGAGCATGTGCAGACGACTCGACTCCACTGAGCATGTGCAGACGCCTCGACTCCACTGAGCATGTGCAGGACGACTCTCCTCCACTGAGCATGTGCAGGACGACTCTCCCCCACTGAGCATGTGCAGACGACTCGACTCCACTGAGCATGTGCAGGACGACTCTCCTCCACTGAGCACGTGCAGGACGACTCGACTCCACTGAGCACGTGCAGACGACTCTCCTCCACTGAGCACGTGCAGGACGACTCGACTCCACTGAGCACGTGCAGACGCCTCGACTCCACTGAGCATGTGCAGGACGACTCTCCTCCACTGAGCATGTGCAGGACGACTCGACTCCACTGAGCACGTGCAGACGACTCTCCTCCACTGAGCACTTGCAGGACGACTCGACTCCACTGAGCACGTGCAGACGCCTCGACTCCACTGAGCACGTGCAGGACGACTCGACTCCACTGAGCATGTGCAGGACGCCTCGACTCCACTGAGCATGTGCAGGACGCCTCGACTCCACTGAGCACGTGCAGGACGACTCTCCCCCACTGAGCATGTGCAGACGACTCGACTCCACTGAGCATGTGCAGGACGACTCGACTCCACTGAGCACGTGCAGGACGACTCGACTCCACTGAGCATGTGCAGACGCCTCGACTCCACTGAGCACGTGCAGGACGACTCTCCCCCACTGAGCATGTGCAGACGACTCGACTCCACTGAGCATGTGCAGACGACTCGACTCCACTGAGCATGTGCAGACGACTCGATTCCACTGAGCATGTGCAGGACGACTCGACTCCACTGAGCATGTGCAGGACGACTCGACTCCACTGAGCATGTGCAGGACGACTCGACTCCACTGAGCATGTGCAGACGCCTCGACTCCACTGAGCACGTGCAGGACGACTCTCCCCCACTGAGCATGTGCAGACGACTCGACTCCACTGAGCATGTGCAGACGACTCGACTCCACTGAGCATGTGCAGGACGACTCTCCTCCACTGAGCATGTGCAGGACGACTCTCCCCCACTGAGCATGTGCAGACGACTCGACTCCACTGAGCATGTGCAGACGACTCGACTCCACTGAGCATGTGCAGACGACTCGACTCCACTGAGCATGTGCAGACGACTCGACTCCACTGAGCATGTGCAGACGACTCGACTCCACTGAGCATGTGCAGACGCCTCGACTCCACTGAGCATGTGCAGACGACTCGACTCCACTGAGCATGTGCAGGACGACTCTCCTCCACTGAGCACGTGCAGGACGACTCGACTCCACTGAGCACGTGCAGACGACTCTCCTCCACTGAGCACGTGCAGGACGACTCGACTCCACTGAGCACGTGCAGACGCCTCGACTCCACTGAGCATGTGCAGGACGACTCTCCTCCACTGAGCATGTGCAGGACGACTCGACTCCACTGAGCACGTGCAGACGACTCTCCTCCACTGAGCACGTGCAGGACGACTCGACTCCACTGAGCACGTGCAGACGCCTCGACTCCACTGAGCACGTGCAGGACGACTCGACTCCACTGAGCATGTGCAGGACGCCTCGACTCCACTGAGCATGTGCAGGACGCCTCGACTCCACTGAGCACGTGCAGGACGACTCTCCCCCACTGAGCATGTGCAGACGACTCGACTCCACTGAGCATGTGCAGGACGACTCGACTCCACTGAGCACGTGCAGGACGACTCGACTCCACTGAGCATGTGCAGACGCCTCGACTCCACTGAGCACGTGCAGGACGACTCTCCCCCACTGAGCATGTGCAGACGACTCGACTCCACTGAGCATGTGCAGACGACTCGACTCCACTGAGCATGTGCAGACGACTCGATTCCACTGAGCATGTGCAGGACGACTCGACTCCACTGAGCATGTGCAGGACGACTCGACTCCACTGAGCATGTGCAGGACGACTCGACTCCACTGAGCATGTGCAGACGCCTCGACTCCACTGAGCACGTGCAGGACGACTCTCCCCCACTGAGCATGTGCAGACGACTCGACTCCACTGAGCATGTGCAGACGACTCGACTCCACTGAGCATGTGCAGGACGACTCTCCTCCACTGAGCATGTGCAGGACGACTCTCCTCCACTGAGCATGTGCAGGACGACTCTCCTCCACTGAGCATGTGCAGGACGACTCTCCCCCACTGAGCATGTGCAGACGACTCGACTCCACTGAGCATGTGCAGACGACTCGACTCCACTGAGCATGTGCAGACGACTCGACTCCACTGAGCATGTGCAGACGACTCGACTCCACTGAGCATGTGCAGACGACTCGACTCCACTGAGCATGTGCAGACGCCTCGACTCCACTGAGCATGTGCAGGACGACTCGACTCCACTGAGCATGTGCAGGACGACTCGACTCCACTGAGCATGTGCAGGACGACTCTCCTCCACTGAGCATGTGCAGACGACTCGACTCCACTGAGCATGTGCAGACGACTCGACTCCACTGAGCATGTGCAGACGACTCGACTCCACTGAGCATGTGCAGACACCTCGACTCCACTGAGCATGTGCAGGACGACTCTCCTCCACTGAGCATGTGCAGGACGACTCTCCTCCACTGAGCATGTGCAGGACGACTCTCCCCCACTGAGCATGTGCAGACGACTCGACTCCACTGAGCATGTGCAGACGACTCGACTCCACTGAGCATGTGCAGACGACTCGACTCCACTGAGCATGTGCAGACGCCTCGACTCCACTGAGCATGTGCAGGACGACTCTCCTCCACTGAGCATGTGCAGGACGACTCTCCTCCACTGAGCATGTGCAGACGACTCGACTCCACTGAGCATGTGCAGACGACTCGACTCCACTGAGCATGTGCAGACGCCTCGACTCCACTGAGCATGTGCAGGACGACTCTCCTCCACTGAGCATGTGCAGGACGACTCTCCCCCACTGAGCATGTGCAGGACGACTCTCCCCCACTGAGCATGTGCAGACGACTCGACTCCACTGAGCATGTGCAGGACGACTCTCCCCCACTGAGCATGTGCAGACGACTCGACTCCACTGAGCATGTGCAGACGACTCGACTCCACTGAGCATGTGCAGACGACTCGACTCCACTGAGCATGTGCAGACGACTCGACTCCACTGAGCATGTGCAGGACGACTCTCCTCCACTGAGCATGTGCAGGACGACTCTCCCCCACTGAGCATGTGCAGGACGACTCTCCCCCACTGAGCATGTGCAGACGACTCGACTCCACTGAGCATGTGCAGGACGACTCTCCCCCACTGAGCATGTGCAGACGACTCGACTCCACTGAGCATGTGCAGACGACTCGACTCCACTGAGCATGTGCAGACGACTCGACTCCACTGAGCATGTGCAGGACGACTCTCCCCCACTGAGCATGTGCAGACGACTCGACTCCACTGAGCATGTGCAGACGACTCGACTCCACTGAGCATGTGCAGACGACTCGACTCCACTGAGCATGTGCAGGACGACTCGACTCCACTGAGCATGTGCAGGACGACTCGGACGCACGTCTGCTGCTGAGTGTGAGTCCGGCGTGTCGAGAACGCGCGTCCGGTGCGTTTGTCTTTCTAATGTTCACGCGCTCAAATTCTGCGTCGGGCGAGATTCGTCCGCAGCGCTCTGAACGAGGCTTTAGAACTGGACCAGGGGAATCTGACCTGCGTTAACGCGTGTTAAAATAATTGATCGCGTTAAATAAGTGATGAGTTAACGCGATAATAATTATCGCGTTAACTTGTCCAGCCCTAATATATATATATATATATATATATATATATATATATATATATATATATATATATATATATATATATATATATATATATATATATATACATAAACTTAATGTTGTTATGTAGTATCACTATGTGCATCTCTGTTTCTAGAAGTACGTCAGGATAAATCACAATATATTGAGTAGATGGAGCTGGTGTGTCATGTGACCTGGGCACAGGGCGGGGCTGGGGCCCAGGGCGGGGCTGGGGCCCAGGGCGGGGCTGGGGCTGCAGGACTCTCCTGGTGGCTCTGCAGTGAGCTCTGCTCTGGCTTGGGGGGCCTGACATGGGGGTTCTCCTCTACAGTCTCCACTCCGCCTCTGCTCCACTGAGAAGACCACGTGGGCCTGCTGGACAGCACTGCACACACAGGACAACAGCTTCAGAGGTCAGAGGTCTAAAGGTCACACTGGACAAGGTGGAGCAGACCTGAGGATGAAGTTGAGGCAGACAATGGCCTCGGGCTGACCGCTCCGGCTGTGCAGCACTGTGGCCTGGGTCTCCACCCAAACAAACCCTCCGTGATTGGACAGAAAGCGATACTGCCTAGTCCGGACCTGGCCTTTGGACAGCACTGTGGAGGGGTCACAAGGGTCATACAGGGTTCACACAGGGTCACACAAGGGTCATACAGGGTTCACACAGGGTCACACAAGGGTCATACAGGGTTCACAAGGGTCATACAGGGTTCACACGGGGTCACACAAGGGTCATACAGGGTTCACACGGGGCACAAGGGTCATACAGGGTTCACACGGGGTCACACAAGGGTCACACAGGGTTCACACGGGGTCACACAAGGGTCATACAGGGTTCACACGGGGCACAAGGGTCATACAGGGTTCACACGGGGTCACACAAGGGTCACACAGGGTTCACACGGGGTCACACAAGGGTCATACAGGGTTCACACAGGGTCACACAGGGTTCACACAGGGTCACACAAGGGTCATACAGGGTTCACACGGGGTCACACAGGGTTCACACAGGGTCACACAAGGGTCATACAGGGTTCACACGGGGTCACACAAGGGTCATACAGGGTTCACACGGGGTCACACAAGGGTCATACAGGGTTCACACGGGGTCACACAAGGGTCATACAGGGTTCACACGGGGTCACACAAGGGTCATACAGGGTTCACACGGGGTCACACAAGGGTCATACAGGGTTCACACGGGGTCACACAAGGGTCACTCTGCTTGTAGACATACATGTTTGCAGGCTGCTGTGGATGTGGTCAAGGTCAAGCGCATGGATGTAGTGGAATGCAGAGCAGCCAATCAGACCATGTGACTCGTATCCCAGCAACTCCAGAACTCTGCAGAGAGCGTGGCCAAGTGTCAAGTCAAACTATGTTTATACAGCACAAACAACCAGGGATGTCCCCATCACCTGAGCGGAAATGGGGCCCGATCGGATATATATTTGACTCTTATTAGTTTGATCAGTACTTTACATTTCAAGCTTATTATTAGTCTCTCACCTCGTGTAAGACATGAATGGATTGTGACATTTGACTCGTTGTGTTTTACACCGTGCTACATCCTGGTCCCGCACAGCAGAGCGTCACACACATGTCACACACACACGTCACACGTCACACACACACGTCACACACACACGTCACACGTGTCACACACACGTCACACACACACGTCACACACACACGTCACACACACACGTCACACACACACGTCACACACACACGTCACACGTCACACACACACGTCACACACACACGTCACACGTGTCACACACACGTCACACACACACGTCACACACACACGTCACACACACACGTCACACACACACGTCACACACACACGTCACACGTCACACACACACGTCACACACACACGTCACACGTGTCACACACACGTCACACACACACGTCACACACACACGTCACACACACACGTCACACGTCACACACACACGTCACACACACACGTCACACGTCACACACACACGTCACACGTCACACACACACGTCACACACACACGTCACACGTCACACACACACGTCACACACACACGTCACACGTCACACACACACGTCACACACACACGTCACACGTGTCACACACACACGTCACACACACACGTCACACACACACGTCACACGTGTCACACACACACGTCACACACACACGTCACACGTGTCACACACACATGTCACACACACACGTCACACACACACGTCACACGTGTCACACACACGTGTCACACACACGCGTCACACGCGTCACACACACACGTCACACACACACGTCACACACACACGTCACACGTGTCACACACACACGTCACACACACACGTCACACGTGTCACACACACATGTCACACACACACGTCACACACACACGTCACACGTGTCACACACACGTGTCACACACACGCGTCACACGCGTCACACACACACGTCACACACACACGTCACACACACGCGTCACACACACACGTCACACACACACGTCACACGCGTCACACACACGCGTCACACACACGCGTCACACACACACGTCACACGTGTCACACACATGCGTCACACACACACGTCACACGTGTCACACACACGTCACACACACGCGTCACACGTGTCACACACACACGTCACACACACGCGTCACACACACGCGTCACACACACGCGTCACACACACGCGTCACACACACACGTCACACACACACGTCACACGTGTCACACACACGCGTCACACACACGCGTCACACACACGCGTCACACACACGCGTCACACACACGCGTCACACGTCACACACACACGTCACACGTGTCACACACACACGTCACACACACACGTCACACGTGTCACACACACATGTCACACACACACGTCACACACACACGTCACACGTCACACACACACGTCACACGTGTCACACACACACGTCACACACACACGTCACACACACACGTCACACGTCACACACACACGTCACACGTGTCACACACACATGTCACACACACACGTCACACACACACGTCACACGTGTCACACACACGTGTCACACACACGCGTCACACGCGTCACACACACACGTCACACACACACGTCACACACACACGTCACACGCGTCACACACACGCGTCACACACACGCGTCACACACACACGTCACACACACACGTCACACACACACGTCACACGTGTCACACACATGCGTCACACACACATCACACGTGTCACACACACGCGTCACACACACGCGTCACACGCGTCACACACACACGTCACACACACACGTCACACGTGTCACACACACGTGTCACACACACGCGTCACACGCGTCACACACACGCGTCACACACACGCGTCACACACACGCGTCACACACACGCGTCACACACACGCGTCACACACACGCGTCACACACACGCGTCACACGTGTCACACACACGTCGTCACACACACGCGTCACACACACGCGTCACACACACGCGTCACACACACGCGTCACACACACGCGTCACACACACGCGTCACACACACACGTCACACACACACGTCACACACACACGTCACACGTGTCACACACACGCGTCACACACACGCGTCACACACACGCGTCACACACACGCGTCACACACACGCGTCACACACACGCGTCACACACACGCGTCACACACACGCGTCACACACACGCGTCACACACACGCGTCACACACACGCGTCACACACACGCGTCACACGTGTCACACACACGTCGTCACACACACGCGTCACACACACGCGTCACACACACGCGTCACACACACGCGTCACACACACGCGTCACACACACGCGTCACACACACACGTCACACACACACGTCACACGTGTCACACACACGCGTCACACACACGCGTCACACACACGCGTCACACACACGCGTCACACACACGCGTCACACACACGCGTCACACACACGCGTCACACGTGTCACACACACGCGTCACACACACGCGTCACACGTGTCACACACACGCGTCACACGTGTCACACACACGCGTCACACGCGTCACACACACGCGTCACACACACGCGTCACACACACGCGTCACACGCGTCACACGTGTCACACACACGCGTCACACACACGCGTCACACACACGCGTCACACACACGCGTCACACGCGTCACACACACACGTCACACACACACGTCACACGCGTCACACACGCGTCACACACACACGTCACACACACACGTCACACGCGTCACACACACGCGTCACACACACACGTCACACACACACGTCACACGTGTCACACACACGCGTCACACACACGCGTCACACACACACGTCACACGCGTCACACACACACGTCACACACACACGTCACACGCGTCACACACACGCGTCACACACACACGTCACACACACACGTCACACGTGTCACACACACGCGTCACACACACACGTCACACACACACGTCACACACACGCGTCACACACACGCGTCACACACACACGTCACACGCGTCACACACACACGTCACACACACACGTCACACGCGTCACACACGCGTCACACACACGCGTCACACACACACGTCACACACACGCGTCACACACACGCGTCACACACACACGTCACACACACACGTCACACGTGTCACACACACGCGTCACACACACACGTCACACACACACGTCACACACACACGTCACACGTGTCACACACACACGTCACACACACACATCACACGTGTCACACACACACGTCACACACACACGTCACACGTGTCACACACGCGTCACACACACACGTCACACACACACGTCACACGTGTCACACACACGCGTCACACACACACGTCACACACACACGTCACACACACGCGTCACACGTGTCACACACACGCGTCACACACACACGTCACACACACACGTCACACGCGTCACACACACACGTCACACACACACGTCACACGCGTCACACACACACGTCACACACACACGTCACACGTGTCACACACACACGTCACACACACACGTCACACGTGTCACACACGCGTCACACACACGCGTCACACACACACGTCACACACACACGTCACACACACATGTCACACAAACATGAAGAGTGCGCTGTGGTTTGGGCCAGGGCGTTGTGACCATTCCGGAGCACACAGACACGGGGTGTGGTTTGGGCGGAGCACACAGACACGGGGTGTGGTTTGGGCGGAGCACACAGACACGGGGTGTGGTTTGGGCGGAGCACACAGACACGGGGTGTGGTTTGGGCGGAGCACACAGACACGGGGTGTGGTTTGGGCGGAGCACACAGACACGGGGGTGTGGTTTGGGCGGAGCACAGACACGGGGGGCGGAGCCGCTGACTCACTCTCGACTTGACGTTCAGACGGATTTCATCAAGAAAAACATACATTTTATGATTCTTCTGCAGAAGAGTTTTAATAAGAACATCATGTCTTACTTTATGACACTGTTGCACTTTTATTTAATTCACACTTTGTTTACTTGTTTACTGCTGCTGGTGTTTGAAGTTGAGCTGCGATTTTCCTTTAATCCAAATGTTGCACTATTATTTCTTATTCAAGCTCAAAGAAGGTTTCACTGTTAAAGTGTAAGAAATACAATAAAAATTGGGGACAACCTGTTGATGTTGCATTTGTGCATTATATTATAACGTGTTACAAAAGTATCGGATCGGGACTCGGTATTGACAGATACTCAATCACCTGATCGGGACGTCCCAACGAACTAATATCAATAGTTAACAACATCAAACAATGTAAGAAAACATTACCAAGAAAGAGGCTCATTTCATTTGTGTTAAAAGCCACAATATAAAAATGAATTTACAATAGAGTCTTAAGTTTTATGAAATCATGGTCTTTGTCATAGAAACAAAGAGAAAGTGTCAGCTTCACCTCCAGAGTCTCTAAAACCTACAAACCAAGTTATAAATCTGGGGTAATAATGGACTCAGACTTGAACTTTAACACGTCAAATCAATAACATCAGCAGCTTTTTACCATCTAAAAAACATTGCCAAAATCAAAAGTATAGAGTCAAAACCAGATTTAGAGAGACTTATCCATGTGTTTGTCTCCAGTAGATTAGACTACTGTAACGGCCTGCTCACTGGTCTCTCCAAACGAGCTGTAAAACAGCTGCAGTACATCCAGAACGCTGCTGCTCCTGACTAGAACCAGGAAGTAAATCACATTAGTCCTGACTAGAAGCAGGAAGTACCATCACATTAGTCCTGACTAGAACCAGGAAGTACCATCACATTAGTCCTGACTAGAACCAGGAAGTACCATCACATTATTCCTGACTAGAACCAAGAAGTACCATCACATTAGTCCTGACTAGAACCAGGAAGTACTATCACATTAGTCCTGACTAGAACCAGGAAGTATCATCACATTAGTCCTGACTAGAACCAGGAAGTACCATCACATCAGTCCTGACCAGAACCAGGAAGTACCATCACATTAGTCCTGACTAGAACCAGGAAGTACCATCACATTAGTCCTGACTAGAACCAGGAAGTACCATCACATTAGTCCTGACTAGAACCAGGAAGTACATCACATTAGTCCTGACTAGAAACAGGAAGTACCAACAAATTAGTCCTGACTAGAACCAGGAAGTACCATCAAATTAGTCCTGACCAGAACCAGGAAGTACCATCACATTAGTCTTGTTCTCAGGTCTCTGCACTGCCCCCTGTGGCTGAGACTTTAAAGCAGCTCTGCTTGTGTACAAGTCTCTCCATGGCCAAGCACCAAAGTACATCTTGGATATGTTAGTGCCATATGAACCATCTCGGACTCTGAGGACCTCAGGGACCGGCCTCCTGCTGGTGCCCAGAGTCAGGACTAAACATGGACCGGCCTCCTGCTGGTGCCAGAGTCAGGACAAAACATGGACCGGCCTCCTGCTGGTGCCAGAGTCAGGACTAAACATGGACCGGCCTCCTGCTGGTGCCAGAGTCAGGACTAAACATGGAGCGGCCTCCTGCTGGTGCCAGAGTCAGGACTAAACATGGACCGGCCTCCTGCTGGTGCCAGAGTCAGGACTAAACATGGACCGGCCTCCTGCTGGTGCCAGAGTCAGGACTAAACATGGACCGGCCTCCTGCTGGTGCCAGAGTCAGGACTAAACATGGAGCGGCCTCCTGCTGGTGCCAGAGTCAGGACTAAACATGGACCGGCCTCCCGCTGGTGCCAGAGTCAGGACTAAACATGGACCGGCCTCCTGCTGGTGCCAGAGTCAGGACTAAACATGGAGCGGCCTCCTGCTGGTGCCAGAGTCAGGACTAAACATGGACCGGCCTCCTGCTGGTGCCAGAGTCAGGACTAAACATGGAGCGGCCTCCTGCTGGTGCCAGAGTCAGGACTAAACATGAAGCGGCCTCCTGCTGGTGCCAGAGTCAGGACTAAACATGGACCGGCCTCCTGCTGGTGCCAGAGTCAGGACTAAACATGGAGCGGCCTCCTGCTGGTGCCAGAGTCAGGACTAAACATGGAGCGGCCTCCTGCTGGTGCCAGAGTCAGGACTAAACATGGACCGGCCTCCTGCTGGTGCCAGAGTCAGGACTAAACATGGAGAATCTGTGTCTCAGTTTTATGCAAGTAAAATCTGGAACATTCCTCCTAAAGATGTGAGACCGGTTCTGCTCTGACAATGTTCAAATCTAAGATAAAAACAGTTTTGTTTAGCTGTGTTTGTGACTGAGAGGATTTTTCTTTGCACTCTTCTCTTTTGTTTGTGATTTTATTAGTTTAGACAATCAGTTGGTGTGATAAAATGTGAATATATGATTATATTTCTGTGATGTATTTTATCTGCATCATTATTCTCAGAGAAAAATGTGTGTGTGACAGCATTTGTTTGTGAAGGTATCGCAAAGATGGAGCAACGAAATGTTTATCCTAGGGAGGGGGTGTAACAGCCCAGGGGAGTTAGATAAACATGACCCAACTTACAACAGCCTGGTGACCCGTCCCGGCGTTTTCTCCCAAGCTTGCCACACAAATGTATGATATTTCTGTGTCATTTCATATTCTAAGTTGAATTATGTTCTCTGCGTGTTAAGGAATCGCATTGGTGTATGTCTCATTCCATGACAGTTGGATTGATCATTTTTAATTTAGTTTTAATTTTACTGTATTTCTGTTTCTGTAATTTCTTTTTGATTTTAATGCATTTTTCCTGCTGTGAAGCTTTGAATTGCCTTGTGTATGAAATGTGCTCTACAAATAAACTTGCCTTGCCGTAAGTGTTCTAGTGTATATGCAGTTCTGATGTGCAAAGGGTTAAATGTGTGAAGAGAGCACGTTACGCTGGTGGAAAGAGGATGTCATGTCCCTGACACCAAGAGAAGGGAAGGACTGACTGTGGCTCATATGGACTATTTCTATTCTGAATGTGGACTATAGTATATACACCTCCATTAAGTCCAAAAGAATGGAACAAATACTTCCAAACTCCCATATTCACTGGGTCTATCCTGCTCTTGGGCTCCTCCGGAGCGGCGCCCGGCCCAGAGCCAGGAGCTAGTGAGCTTAGCCATAGCACCGCTAACATCGTTATTCCTGTTCATTTTCCAGAAATAAGAGTCCAAGTTCATTATCATTATTATTCATCTGCTCCCACACAGGAATATAACATCTAGTGATGCAGATGGATAAATCCAACAGATTCGACCGCGGCCTGACAGACACAAATATAGACGAAGTCCCTGTTTATTTTAAACCAGGAAACACTTTAAGACAAAAACTGGTTCACCCTAAGGACAAGTTGCCGACTCAAAAACAGAGCAATGTAGTTTATTCGATCCAATGCAGTGAAGAAAGCTGTAAAGAACGGTACATAGGTGAGACAAAACAGCCTCTACACAAGAGGCTTTATCAGCACAGAAGACACTGGAGTTCAGGACCTCAGAGCGCCGTGCATCTCCATCTTGAAGCCTCTAATCACTCGTTTGAAGACGGTGAGGTGAAGGTTTTAAGCAGGAGAAAAGATGGTTTGAAAGAGGAGTCAAGGAAGCTATTTTTGTTAAAAAAGAAAGACCATCTTTAAACAGAAATGGAGGGCTAAGGTTTAATCTTCCTGTTATCTATAATGGTATACTGAACCCCTGGAAAGGTAGAGGACCAGGACCAGGACACTTAGATGCTAATCAGGTCCTCAGGGTGGTTGAGCCAGGGTCTCACAAAGACAAAGAGGATTCTAATAGGCCATTAAAATTCTGAATAGGCTCGGTAGATACAAGGGGGAGTTTCTGTTGAAACAAACAACTCTTTCTACTTCAGGAAGGCTCCTCCCAATGGGCGGGTCTTACCACAGAACAGTATTAATATCGGAGTTCTCGATCTAAATTCTTTTATTGACAATGACTCTTGGATGAGAGTCGAAACGTCTATTTTTCAAACTGAGTCCAGATGACTACAACTGAAGCTTTTTCTACTAAACAAATATAGACGACACCACTGCGTCCGACGGGTCAAGTGCTCACCGGCCTTCACAGTGGGTGAAGCACAGGTCCATGCTGTGTCTGGTCAGGAGAGTGGATGAGTCCAGGGGGAACTCCACACTGGAGGGGTGAGGGAGGGGCTCACAGAGCAGGCTCAGGACTCTCCTGCCCCCTTGTGTATGCATGTGTCCAGTGCAGTGCAGGACCTGAACAGGGTAAAGAACAGAGGAACACTTCAATGTCAGGGAGACAGCACCTTCACATGTCAGTCAGAAGACACACCTTCCAAGTGGCAGACTTGAGGTTGACTGTGCGCCCTCTGCTGGTCAGCGTGTTCTTCATGCGCAGGAATAAGCTCCTCTCTAGGAGCTGCTTGATGCTTGCTTTCCGGCTAACACCTGACCACATGAGAAAGAGAACAATGGCCAATGGTCACTGCTGCTCAGGACTATGCTCACGTTTGGACACACGTTTATGTCAGTTATTGTGCCGTAGCCTTCATGGATGCTGACATTTGTATGTGTAGAGACAGGAAGGACTGACCAGAGCCAACGGTGAAGAGGTCTCTCAGCTCCTCCTGGTCACAAGGATGGACAAAGTCAAACAGATTCTGGCCCAGAAGCTCCAGCTGAGGATGAGAACACAACAAAGGTCAGCAGGCGTTCCACAGAACACAGCTGGTCATTCAGCGGTCAACAGTACCTGAGTGATCCCGACATGGACGCTCACGTTCTCACTCAAATAGATGATGTCTCCTTCCTCATTTAGGACCACGATGAAGCCCCCCAGAACCTGTGGGTAGAACTGGTCCATGGTGTCGTCCTGGCTGTCCTGTCCTGTAGCACCAGAGCAGTGGTCAGTACAGGGGCTCGGGTCAACAGTGACTGTATGAAGATTTTTGAATCCAAATTTGAAAAAATGAAGAGAGAAAATAAATGATTTCTTACAATTATCGTACTTTTTGGGCGATACAGCGCTCCTGAATATAAGCTGCGCATACGATATTTATGAAGAAAATAGAACTTGTCCATGAGCAGGCCGCACCCGTCATAAAGCACAGGTACCCACGTTGTAACATGAGCGTTGTTTGCCTACTGTCCCCTCTGTCCCTTCTGTCCCCTCTGTCCCTTCTGTCCCTTCTGTCCCTTCTGTCCCCTCTGTCCCCACTGTCCCCTCTGTTCCCTCTGTCCATGATGACTCTGTGTCTTCACATCTGGTTCATCTGCTCCTGAGCTCGTACTGACTGAGTGTTACATTGTGATATGAGATATTGACACAGAAATATGGTCCATGTGGTGATGTCGTCTTTTGACCCGTGAGTCAAGTCCG
>NW_027315724.1:1122687-1167687 GCF_026437365.1 Eucyclogobius newberryi
GACTCCCAGACTTACCTCTCTCCAGACACTTCCTCCAACTCCTGAGGCCAGCCAAGAGACTTAGTCCCTCTAGTTTGTCCTGGGTCTACCCCGGGGCCTCTTCCCGGTGGGACATGCCCGGAACACCTCCCCCAGGGAGGCACCCAGGAGGCTCCGGAACAGCTCGAGCCACCTCAGCTGAAGGAGCAGCGGCTCTACTCCGAGCTCCCCCGTCTGAATGAGCTCCTCCCCCTATCTCTAGGGAGCGCCCAGCCACACGGCGGAGGAAACTCATTTCGACCGCTTGTATCCGCGATCTTGTCCTTTGGGTCATTACCCAAAGCTCATGACCATAGGTGAGGTCAGAACGTAGACCGACCGGTAAATCGAGAGCTTTGTCTTTGGACTCAGCTCCCTCTTCACCACAACAGTCGATGCAGCGACTGCATCACTGCAGCCGCTGCACCGATCCAACTGTCGATCTCACGCTCCATCCTTCACTCACTCATGAACAAGACCCCGAGATACTTGAACTCCTCCACTTGGGACAAGGACTCCCCACCCACCTGGAGAGGACAAGGACTCCCCACCCACCTGGAGAGGACAAGGACCCCCCATCCACCTGGAGAGGACAAGGACCCCCCACCCACCTGGAGAGGACAAGGACCCCCCACCCACCTGGAGAGGGCAGGACACCTTTTTCCAGGTGAGAACCATGGCCTCGGATTTGGAGCTGATTCTCATCCCAGCCGCTTCCCTCTCGTCCCAGTGCAGCTGCAGGTCCAGGTTTGATGGAGCCATCAGGACAACATCGTCTGCAAACAGCAGAGATGAGATCCTGTGGTCCCCACACCGGACACCCTCTGACCCCTGACCACACCCTCTGACCCCTGACCACACCCTCTGACCCCTGACCACACCCTCTGACCCCTGACCACACCCTCTGACCCCTGACCACACCCTCCTGTACTTAAAGTAGTGTTCATCATCTATCAAGATCAAGTTTAAACTTGATGAGCTCATTGTGTTTGCTCTGGTGCGTGTCAGTCTGTGGTGTGCATTCACAAAGGGATTTATTTCGTTGATCCGTCCTTTCCCCGTGACGCCGCATGATCCGAGGGCTCTTTCTTCTACTGGAGCGTGCAGGTTGATTCTCGGCTGTTTCTCCTCCTCGACTTCAGCTGCCGGCTCTCGGCGACAATCCAGCTGGAGAGTTCACCCGCTCACACATGCCTAATGTTTGTATGTGAGCAAAACCCATTTGATACATATTCTAGGTATTGTTAGAATCAGAGTTGGGGGTCATGTGTGAGCTGGTAATGAGTTTGGAGTACTCCAATTACTTTTTTAGACTAACGAGGAGCGTAATCTAATACTAGTTGAAACCCGACAGTTTGGTGTGTCTCATCTCAAAACCTCAATCCCAGGTTTGTTTGCCATCCGCAGGGTAGAGAGGGCGCCACGACAGCAAGGGGCGTGGTCAGGTGCGGGCACGTGGCCAGGCAGGTGCGGGCGCGTGGTCAGGTGCGGGCGCGTGGTCAGGTGCGGGCGCGTGGTCAGGTGCGGGCGCGTGGCCAGGCAGGTGCGGGCGCGTGGTCAGGTGCGGGCGCGTGGCCAGGCAGGTGCGGGCGCGTGGTCAGGTGCGGGCGCGTGGCCAGGCAGGTGCGGGCGCGTGGTCAGGTGCGGGCGCGTGGCCAGGCAGGTGCGGGCGCGTGGTCAGGCAGGTGCGGGCGCGTGGTCAGGCAGGTGCGGGCGCGTGGTCAGGCAGGTGCGGGCGCGTGGTCAGGCACATGCGCAGGTGCGTGGTCAGGCACATGCGCAGGTGCGTGGTCAGGTGCGGGCGCGTGGTCAGGCACATGCGCAGGTGCGTGGTCAGGTGCGGGCGCGTGGTCAGGTGCGGGCGTGTGGTCAGGCACGTGCGCAGGTGCGTGGTCAGGTGCGGGCGCGTGGTCAGGCAGGTGCGGGCGCGTGGTCAGGCACATGCGCAGGTGCGTGGTCAGGTGCGGGCGCGTGGTCAGGCACATGCGCAGGTGCGTGGTCATGTGCGGGCGCGTGGTCAGGCACATGCGCAGGCGCGTGGTCAGGCACATGCGCAGGTGCGTGGTCATGTGCGGGCGCGTGGTCAGGTGCGGGCGTGTGGTCAGGCACGTGCGCAGGTGTGTGGTCAGGTGCGGGCGCGTGGTCAGGCACGTGCGCAGGTGCGTGGTCAGGTGCGGGCGCGTGGTCAGGCACGTGCGCAGGTGCGTGGTCAGGTGCGGGCGCGTGGTCAGGCACGTGCGCAGGTGCGTGGTCAGGTGCGGGCGCGTGGTCAGGCACGTGCGCAGGTGCGTGGTCAGGTGCGGGCGCGTGGTCAGGCACGTGCGCAGGTGCGTGGTCAGGTGCGGGCGCGTGGTCAGGTGCGGGCGTGTGGTCAGGCACGTGCGCAGGTGCGTGGTCAGGTGCGGGCGCGTGGTCAGGCACGTGCGCAGGTGCGTGGTCAGGTGCGGGCGCGTGGTCAGGTGCGGGCGCGTGGTCAGGTGCGGGCGCGTGGTCAGGCACGTGCGCAGGTGCGTGGTCAGGTGCGGGCGCGTGGTCAGGCACGTGCGCAGGTGCGTGGTCAGGTGCGGGCGCGTGGTCAGGTGCGGGCGTGTGGTCAGGCACGTGCGCAGGTGCGTGGTCAGGTGCGGGCGCGTGGTCAGGCACGTGCGCAGGTGCGTGGTCAGGTGCGGGCGCGTGGTCAGGCACGTGCGCAGGTGGGTGGTCAGGTGCGGGCGCGTGGTCAGGCACGTGCGCAGGTGCGTGGTCAGGTGCGGGCGCGTGGTCAGGCACGTGCGCAGGTGCGTGGTCAGGTGCGGGCGCGTGGTCAGGTGCGGGCGTGTGGTCAGGCAGGTGCGCAGGTGCGTGGTCAGGTGCGGGCGCGTGGTCAGGCAGGTGCGCAGGTACGTGGTCAGGCACGTGCGCAGGTGCGTGGTCAGGTGCGGGCGCGTGGTCAGGCACGTGCGCAGGTGCGTGGTCAGGTGCGGGCGCGTGGTCAGGCACGTGCGCAGGTGCGTGGTCAGGTGCGGGCGCGTGGTCAGGCACGTGCGCAGGTGCGTGGTCAGGTGCGGGCGCGTGGTCAGGCACGTGCGCAGGTGCGTGGTCAGGTGCGGGCGCGTGGTCAGGCACGTGCGCAGGTGCGTGGTCAGGTGCGGGCGCGTGGTCAGGCACGTGCGCAGGTGCGTGGTCAGGTGCGGGCGCGTGGTCAGGCACGTGCGCAGGTGCGTGGTCAGGTGCGGGCGCGTGGTCAGGTGCGGGCGTGTGGTCAGGCACGTGCGCAGGTGCGTGGTCAGGTGCGGGCGCGTGGTCAGGCACGTGCGCAGGTGCGTGGTCAGGTGCGGGCGCGTGGTCAGGTGCGGGCGCGTGGTCAGGTGCGGGCGCGTGGTCAGGCACGTGCGCAGGTGCGTGGTCAGGTGCGGGCGCGTGGTCAGGCACGTGCGCAGGTGCGTGGTCAGGTGCGGGCGCGTGGTCAGGCACGTGCGCAGGTGCGTGGTCAGGTGCGGGCGCGTGGTCAGGCACGTGCGCAGGTGCGTGGTCAGGTGCGGGCGCGTGGTCAGGCACGTGCGCAGGTGCGTGGTCAGGTGCGGGCGCGTGGTCAGGTGCGGGCGTGTGGTCAGGCACGTGCGCAGGTGCGTGGTCAGGTGCGGGCGCGTGGTCAGGCACGTGCGCTGTGCCACTAGTGACTGGGAGACTTGTCCTCACGGCAGTTACTTTTAAAAGCAACGCTACCAAACACTGTTTTTTACACACTGGAAGGAACCCTTTGTATTCTTTGTAATACATTTGAATTCCCGTAGATGGCAGTATTTTGAGGCGTCAATGTGATGAGGCTTCGTGCTGAGACTGAAGTGAGGCCTCAGTGGTTCACTTTCCCCACGACAGCTGTGGCTAAAGTCGTATTTACAACCAATGCATTGTTGTCAGGCAATATAGAAATTCAATGCATTTTTTAATTATATTTGATTTTGCATGTTCTAGTGGCTGTAGTTTATGTGACACAAAAAGACAACTTACACAAGAGAATACTTTACAAAATATGTATTTGTAAAAAGTAACATTTGTCAAATTTGGGAAATAAAAAACATTTACAGCTGCTGCCACAGGCTCTTTTGTTAATGCTGCAGCAATGCAGAGCTCAGGAATGGACTAATGTAGTGTAGAGTGGGCCGGTCCCAGTAGCGGGCCGGTCCCAGCGGGCCAGTCCCACACAGATCATCTAGATTCTACCACAATCTAAAAGAACCTTGTTCAAACGCAGTTGAGCGACGCTGTGCTCCACTTCACAGAAGCAGGAGGCCAAGTGCAGCACGTTCAACAGATTTGACTCATTAGCTGAGCATCTGCTGATTGGACGGTGCACCGTTTGGAACTGGATAAGCACAGGCGTTTAGGACAGTTTAAGTGGTATTTCTATTTCTCTAAAAAGCTCTTTGTGCATCTAATGGAGCATTTTTAACAGGGACCAGGTACTTTTTAAGTCCCTGCTGGGCCTGGATTCTAACCAGGCCCAGCAGTTCTAACTGACACTGATTGATCAGAGTGCTGGTGGAATCCATGGTTACCACTGGGTTTCCATGGATACAGTACCAGATTCTAAGGAGTATTGGAAACACAACCAGGCCAAGTAGGGCCGTGTAGAGCACACTGGCCTTCTCTAAAACGCTCACACAGACTTGACCTACACGGATTGTCTCATCAGCATGTTCATTGGCCTGCTTAGTACCACAATCCTGTCCAGCACTTCTGAAGACACTGCTCATTATGTGCATCAAACACTGTCAGTGTGTCTTCAGAGACACTCAGTAGGAGCATGTGCTTCATCAACACTTTGGAGCTGGGACCCAGGTTTTTCTACAACCTGGTGCAAAGCCACAAGAGTTTAACCAAAGAGATGAGGAGATCCTGACAGGCTTTAAAGAGTTTCACATGGCAAAATAAAACATCATGATCAGAGAAAATACAACACACACAAATCATCACCCACGTCCACAGGCCGTGCCGTGGGGCCACAGGCCGTGCCGTGGGGCCACAGGCCGTGCCGTGGGGCCACAGGCCGTGCCGTGGGGCCACAGGCCGTGCCGTGGGGCCACAGGCCGTGCCGTGGGGCCACAGGCCGTGCCGTGGGGCCACAGGCCGTGCCGTGGGGCCACAGTGAAATGAGGGATTAGAATAAGTCAGAGTGATTCAGGAATAAAGATCAGAATGTTTTTAGAACGTAACATGTCCCATTCAGAACGACTGAACAAGGATTGAGAAACGATGACTGAAACACAAAGCCTTTTCAAAGCTAGTGTTTGGCCCCACAACAATATCATACCTGTTCTCTAAAACAACACAAAATGTAACATTTCATGTTGAAATCTCCAGTGTTTTCCCGCTGTAGTGTGTCTGGGGTGTCAAACAGTCAATGAGTGTTTATTTGGCCACAATGAAGCCCGAGTGTGCAGCGCTCAGTTGTCACACTGAGGCCACCGAGAGGCCACCGAGAGGCCACCGAGAGGCCACCGAGAGGCCACCGAGAGGCCACCGAGAGGCCACCGAGAGGCCACCGAGAGGCCACCGAGAGGCCACCGAGAGGCCACCGAGAGGCCACCGAGAGGCCAGTTTCATACAGACCAAACAAAGCACAAACGCTAAGGGCATGTGGTTATTCTGTGTTCAAATGTGCCAGAAAAAAGATACATTTAATAAAACAACACACACGCACGCACATGCACACACACGGACGCAGACCCATGCACACACACCCGCGCACACACACACTAGCACAGACAGTCATAAGACACACTCGCTGATGCGCACACACACAGACAAGCATAGACTCACACTCACGCGCACTCTCACGCTCACACGCTCGTGCACGCGCACGTGCACGCGCACGCGCACGCGCACGCGCACGTGCACGCGCACGCGCTCGTGCACGCGCACACGCTCGTGCACGCGCACACGCTCGTGCACGCGCACGCGCACGCGCACGCGCACGCGCACGCGCACGCGCACACGCTCGCGCACGCGCACACGCTCGTGCACGCGCACACGCTCGTGCACGCGCACACGCTCGTGCACGCGCACACGCACGCACACGCACACACACACCTTATTGCCTGGTCAGAACTGCACACACTAGGTTAAAGTGCTATGGTGGAGCACAGAGTTCACTTAATCCGGTTCTGTCTCATGAGCGGGACGATGCAGGAGGGGGGCCCCGCCTTCGACAGAAAAGGATGTTTGAGTAGCTCACTGGCCGTGGCCCTTTGAGCAGGGTCTCGCACCAACATCCGGTCCAGGAAGCCCTTCAGCAGAGGAGAAACCTGGAGCACAGCAACACATGACACAACTCAGTACCATCTTATATGTTCTGTACTTCTCAACATGCACCGTCGTAGCCGTAGCGATGACATGCTGACAGTTTATACTTTTAGGACCACCACCTAGGGCCTTTCAGGAGTGGGACACTTTCAGTAACTGTACTGTAAGTACTGTACAGTACAGTACTGTAATGCCCCAATTTGTAAAGAAAAGGGGAAAAGGCATGATAGCGCCACAGATTTGGCAGTAGGTGTAATATGGAGGAAGATTGGGGCGTTCCTCTTGCGTTGTGGCGATGTGGCAGCGGCATGGCGAGGGCCGATTATTGCCGCTTGCGACTATGTTTATTCATTATTATTATTGTTATTATTATTATTATTAGGCCCGAGCGCCACAAGCTGGCGAGAGGCCTATTAATCTTGTAAGGCCGTGCAAAGCACGGCTGCGAAAGTGCGCACGTAGTGCGCACGAAATCGAGCGCGAAGCGCTCGCCCACTTCCAAACACTCACTAACGCACTCCTTCACTCACGCACGCCCCGTGCATACTAATTAGTAGTAGGAAAATGGAACATTACCGTTGTAAACGGGCAAAGCCCGTGCAAAAGTGCGCACTAAACGAGCACTTTACATCCCCATATAAAGCACTCATTTGCGCTAAGTAGCTCACAAATACGTTCCCCATCTCTTGCATGTTCCGTGCATATAAACATGTAATGCAAAAATTGAACATTATTACTGTATAGAGGGCCAAAAACACAAAGTGGGCGGAGCCCACTCAAAATTAACGAAAGTACCCGTCAGTGACCAGGGACCCACACCATGAGGTAGGAAAGCGCGAGCGCTTTCCGAAAATGTATAGTTTATGATATTTGAAAAATGGGAAATATTGTTTTCGCATCGGAATATTCTTCTTCTTTCTTCTTCTTTCTTCTCGGGACCAACCCCCCTATTTTTCACCCAGTGAACATTGACGAAAAGTCACAAAAATTTGCACACCTCTAAAAATCGTGCCTCTCTACATTCTGGCTATTTCCCTTTTCTAAAATAAAAAAATTGGCGCGTCAGCGCCCCCAAATGTACCAAAAATGCATTGAGAGATGGGAAATGACCCCAAAAAAATCTGATCGTAGAATCATGAAATTTGGCGCCGAGGTAGATGGTGACAAGAGAAGTAAAAAATATTATTACGGCAACGCCGTCCGCCCAACCAAATGTCGGCCATATTGCTTCAAAAATGGCTAAACATGACTTTGGAGTTTTTCCAAACTTTTACGAACTCCTCCCAGGGCGTTGGCCCTAAAAAGCTGAAATTTGGTGAAAATGCTACTGAGGAGTGGGACATCAAAAGTTATCCAAATGACATTGACCCTGTCACGGTCTCTGAGCGGCGAAGCCACAAACTGTAGCTAGAATTTCAGAAATCTCCCAAATTTAACATTTCTGCCGTTTGCTCAGATAAAGTCCGAATTGCGTCAAATTAGAATCAGTTGTTAAACTCTTTGCTCTAAACCTACTTGAAGTGAAATAAATTAATTTGGAGCCACAGCGCCCCCTACAGATTTTATATGGAGGTTAAATATTTAGTTTTGCGAAATTATATGAAATTTGACACAAAACTCAATTTTGGCCCCATCAAAAAAGTCAATGAGACTCATGTCATAATTGTTATGGCGTTGCCGTAACGATGACCGAAACCTTTCATGTTATTCCAATGGGGAAATCGCCAGAACATGTTTACACTTTAGACTTTCACAAACTCCTCTTAGGGCGTCAGCCCTATTAACCTGAAATCTGGTGAGACTCATCTTCAGGACCATCAAAAGTTATCCACATTTTTATTCAAAGAGTCACGGTGTCTGTGCGGCAAAGCTGCACATTTTGCCAAGAATTCAAAATAAAATAGCTTTTTGATGGTAAAACAAAGGGGAGAAGATGTGACAGCGTCACAGATTCAGCAGTAGGCGTAATAAAAGGACAATTGGGGCGCGTTAGCGCCCCCTCCTCTTGCGGCGTGGCGGCGGCGTAGCGAGGGCCGATCATTGCCGCTTGCGGCTATATTTATTATTATTATTATTATTATTATTATCTGGTCGTGTTCTTTGTTTTGTGTTGTTATAGTTGAAAAAAAAAAAAAAGAATAAAAAAAATTGGGTTAGAGAACTTTCGAACTCCTCAAATAGACCAGTTCAATTTTGCAGTTAAAACGCCACAAACCCAATCCACTCAAAGTTGGATCAATCAAAAGGAGCCTCCTGATGAATTAAAGGAGGAGTACCTTGTGGTTGAGGCAGTAGAGGAGTGTAGAGTTGGGGCAGTAGAGAGTGTGATTGGGCAGTAGGGCGTGGTTGGGGCAGTAGAGCGTGGTTGGGGCAGTAGAACGTGATTGGGGCAGTAGGGCGTGGTTGGGGCAGTAGAGCGTGGTTGAGGCAGTAGAACGTGTGATTGGGCAGTAGAACGTGGTTGGGGCAGTAGGGCGTGGTTGGGGCATTAGAACGTGGTTGGGGCAGTAGAACGTGGTTGGGGCAGTAGAGTGTGGTTGGGGCAGTAGAGCGTGGTTGGGGCAGTAGAGGAGTGTAGAGTTGGGGCGGTAGAGATTATGGTTGAGGCAGTAGAACGTGTGATTGGGGAAGTAGAACGTGGTTGGGGCAGTAGAACGTGGTTGGGGCAGTAGAGCGTGGTTGAGGCAGTAGAACGTGTGATTGGGCAGTAGAACGTGGTTGGGGAAGTAGAACGTGGTTGGGGCAGTAGAGCGTGGTTGGGGCAGTAGAGCGTGTGATTGGGCAGTAGAACGTGATTGGGGCAGTAGGGCGTGGTTGGGGCATTAGAACGTGATTGGGGCAGTAGAACGTGGTTGGGGCAGTAGAGTGTGGTTGGGGCAGTAGAGCGTGGTTGGGGCAGTAGAGGAGTGTAGAGTTGGGGCGGTAGAGATTATGGTTGAGGCAGTAGAACGTGTGATTGGGCAGTAGAACGTGGTTGGGGAAGTAGAACGTGGTTGGGGCAGTAAAGCGTAGTTGGGGCAGTAAAGCGTGGTTGGGGCAGTAAAGCGTGGTTGGGGCAGTAGAGCGTGTGATTGGGCAGTAGAGCGTGGTTGGGGCAGTAGAGCGTGTGATTGGGCAGTAGAGCGTGGTTGGGGCAGTAGAGCGTGGTTGGGGAAGTAGAACGTGGTTGGGGCAGTAGAGCGTGTGATTGGGCAGTAGAGCGTGTGATTGGGCAGTAGAGCGTGGTTGGGGCAGTAGAGCGTGGTTGGGGCAGTAGGGCGTGTGATTGGGCAGTAGAGCGTGGTTGGGGCAGTAGGGCGTGGTTGGGGCAGTAGAGCGTGGTTGGGGCAGTAGAACGTGATTGGGGCAGTAGGGCGTGGTTGGGGCATTAGAACGTGATTGGGGCAGTAGAACGTGGTTGGGGCAGTAGAACGTGGTTGGGGCAGTAGAGTGTGGTTGGGGCAGTAGAGCGTGGTTGGGGCAGTAGAGGAGTGTAGAGTTGGGGCGGTAGAGATTATGGTTGAGGCAGTAGAACGTGTGATTGGGCAGTAGAACGTGGTTGGGGAAGTAGAACGTGGTTGGGGCAGTAAAGCGTAGTTGGGGCAGTAAAGCGTGTGATTGGGCAGTAGAGCGTGGTTGGGGCAGTAAAGCGTGGTTGGGGCAGTAGAGCGTGTGATTGGGCAGTAGAGCGTGGTTGGGGCAGTAGGGCGTGGTTGGGGCAGTAGAGCGTGGTTGGGGCAGTAGAACGTGATTGGGGCAGTAGAACGTGATTGGGGCAGTAGGGCGTGGTTGGGGCATTAGAACGTGATTGGGGCAGTAGAACGTGGTTGGGGCAGTAGAGTGTGGTTGGGGCAGTAGAGCGTGGTTGGGGCAGTAGAGGAGTGTAGAGTTGGGGCGGTAGAGATTATGGTTGAGGCAGTAGAACGTGTGATTGGGCAGTAGAACGTGGTTGGGGAAGTAGAACGTGGTTGGGGCAGTAAAGCGTAGTTGGGGCAGTAAAGCGTGGTTGGGGCAGTAAAGCGTGGTTGGGGCAGTAGAGCGTGTGATTGGGCAGTAGAGCGTGGTTGGGGCAGTAGAGCGTGTGATTGGGCAGTAGAGCGTGGTTGGGGCAGTAGAGCGTGGTTGGGGAAGTAGAACGTGGTTGGGGCAGTAGAGCGTGTGATTGGGCAGTAGAGCGTGTGATTGGGCAGTAGAGCGTGGTTGGGGCAGTAGAGCGTGGTTGGGGCAGTAGAGCGTGGTTGGGGCAGTAGGGCGTGGTTGGGGCAGTAGGGCGTGGTTGGGGCAGTAGAGCTTGTGATTGGGCAGTAGAGCGTGGTTGGGGCAGTAGAGCGTGGTTGGGGCAGTAGAGCGTGGTTGGGGCAGTAGGGCGTGGTTGGGGCAGTAGAGCGTGGTTGGGGCAGTAGAGGAGTGTAGAGTTGGGGCGGTAGAGATTATGGTTGAGGCAGTAGAACGTGTGATTGGGCAGTAGAGCGTGGTTGGGGCAGTAAAGCGTGTGATTGGGCAGTAGAGCGTGGTTGGGGCAGTAGAGCGTGTGATTGGGCAGTAGAGCGTGGTTGGGGCAGTAGAGCGTGTGATTGGGCAGTAGAGCGTGGTTGGGGCAGTAGGGCGTGGTTGGGGCAGTAGAGCGTGTGATTGGGCAGTAGAGCGTGGTTGGGGCAGTAGAGCGTGTGATTGGGCAGTAGAGCGTGGTTGGGGCAGTAGGGCGTGGTTGGGGCATTAGAACGTGATTGGGGCAGTAGAACGTGGTTGGGGCAGTAGAGTGTGGTTGGGGCAGTAGAGCGTGGTTGGGGCAGTAGAGCGTGTGATTGGGCAGTAGAGCGTGGTTGGGGCAGTAGAACGTGTGATTGGGCAGTAGAGCGTGGTTGGGGCAGTAGAGCGTGGTTGGGGCAGTAGAGCGTGTGATTGGGCAGTAGAGCGTGGTTGGGGCAGTAGAGCGTGGTTGGGGCAGTAGAGCGTGGTTGGGGCAGTAGAGCGTGTGATTGGGCAGTAGAGCGTGGTTGGGGCAGTAGAGCGTGTGATTGGGCAGTAGAGCGTGGTTGGGGCAGTAGGGCGTGGTTGGGGCATTAGAACGTGATTGGGGCAGTAGAACGTGGTTGGGGCAGTAGAGTGTGGTTGGGGCAGTAGAGCGTGGTTGGGGCAGTAGAGGAGTGTAGAGTTGGGGCGGTAGAGATTATGGTTGAGGCAGTAGAACGTGTGATTGGGCAGTAGAACGTGGTTGGGGAAGTAGAACGTGGTTGGGGCAGTAAAGCGTAGTTGGGGCAGTAAAGCGTGGTTGGGGCAGTAAAGCGTGGTTGGGGCAGTAGAGCGTGTGATTGGGCAGTAGAGCGTGGTTGGGGCAGTAGAGCGTGTGATTGGGCAGTAGAGCGTGGTTGGGGCAGTAGAGCGTGGTTGGGGAAGTAGAACGTGGTTGGGGCAGTAGAGCGTGTGATTGGGCAGTAGAGCGTGTGATTGGGCAGTAGAGCGTGGTTGGGGCAGTAGAGCGTGGTTGGGGCAGTAGAGCGTGGTTGGGGCAGTAGGGCGTGGTTGGGGCAGTAGAGCTTGTGATTGGGCAGTAGAGCGTGGTTGGGGCAGTAGAGCGTGGTTGGGGCAGTAGAGCGTGGTTGGGGCAGTAGGGCGTGGTTGGGGCAGTAGAGCGTGGTTGGGGCAGTAGAGCGTGGTTGGGGCAGTAGAGCGTGGTTGGGGCAGTAAAGCGTGGTTGGGGCAGTAGAGCGTGTGATTGGGCAGTAGAGCGTGGTTGGAGCAGTAGAGCGTGGTTGGGGCAGTAGAGCGTGTGATTGGGCAGTAGAGCGTGGTTGGGGCAGTAGAGCGTGGTTGTGGCAGTAGAGCGTGTGATTGGGCAGTAGAGCGTGTGATTGGGCAGTAGAGCGTGGTTGGGGCAGTAGAGCGTGTGATTGGGCAGTAGAGCGTGGTTGGGGCAGTAGAGCGTGTGATTGGGCAGTAGAGCGTGGTTGGGGCAGAAGAGCGTGGTTGGGGCAGTAGAGCGTGGTTGGGGCAGTAGAACGTGGTTGGGGCAGTAGAACGTGGTTGGGGCAGTAGAACGTGGTTGGGGCAGTAGAGCGTGGTTGGGGCAGTAGAGCGTGGTTGGGGCAGTAGAGCGTGTGATGGGGCAGTAGAGCGTGTGATTGGGCAGTAGAGCGTGGTTGGGGCAGTAGAACGTGGTTGGGGCAGTAGAGCGTGGTTGGGGCAGTAGAACGTGGTTGGGGCAGTAGAGCGTGGTTGGGGCAGTAGAGCGTGGTTGGGGCAGTAGAGCGTGTGATTGGGCAGTAGAGCGTGGTTGGGGCAGTAGAGCGTGGTTGGGGCAGTAGAGCGTGGTTGGGGCAGTAGAGCGTGGTTGGGGCAGTAGAGCGTGGTTGGGGCAGTAGAGCGTGGTTGGGGCAGTAGAGCGTGTGATGGGGCAGTAGAGCGTGTGATTGGGCAGTAGAGCGTGGTTGGGGCAGTAGAACGTGGTTGGGGCAGTAGAGCGTGGTTGGGGCAGTAGAACGTGGTTGGGGCAGTAGAGCGTGGTTGGGGCAGTAGAGCGTGGTTGGGGCAGTAGAGCGTGTGATTGGGCAGTAGAGCGTGGTTGGGGCAGTAGAACGTGGTTGGGGCAGTAGAGCGTGTGATTGGGCAGTAGAGCGTGGTTGGGGCAGTAGAACGTGGTTGGGGCAGTAGAGCGTGGTTGGGGCAGTAGAACGTGGTTGGGGCAGTAGAGCGTGGTTGGGGCAGTAGAGCGTGGTTGGGGCAGTAGAGCGTGGTTGGGGCAGTAGAGCGTGTGATTGGGCAGTAGAGCGTGGTTGGGGCAGTAGAGCGTGGTTGGGGCAGTAGAACGTGGTTGGGGCAGTAGAGCGTGGTTGGGGCAGTAGAGCGTGGTTGGGGCAGTAGAGCGTGGTTGGGGCAGTAGAGCGTGGTTGGGGCAGTAGAGCGTGGTTGGGGCAGTAGAGCGTGGTTGGGGCAGTAGAACGTGGTTGGGGCAGTAGATCGTGGTTGGGGCAGTAGAGCGTGGTTGGGGCAGTAGAGCGTGTGATGGGGCAGTAGAGCGTGTGATTGGGCAGTAGAGCGTGGTTGGGGCAGTAGAACGTGGTTGGGGCAGTAGAGCGTGGTTGGGGCAGTAGAACGTGGTTGGGGCAGTAGAGCGTGGTTGGGGCAGTAGAGCGTGGTTGGGGCAGTAGAGCGTGGTTGGGGCAGTAGAGCGTGTGATTGGGCAGTAGAGCGTGGTTGGGGCAGTAGAACGTGGTTGGGGCAGTAGAGCGTGGTTGGGGCAGTAGAGCGTGGTTGGGGCAGTAGAGCGTGGTTGGGGCAGTAGAGCGTGGTTGGGGCAGTAGAGCGTGGTTGGGGCAGTAGAACGTGGTTGGGGCAGTAGAGCGTGGTTGGGGCAGTAGAGCGTGGTTGGGGCAGTAGAGGAGTGTAGAGTTGGGGTGGTAGAGATTATGGTTGAGGCAGTAGAACGTGTGATGGGCAGTAGAACGTGGTTGGGGCAGTAGAGCGTGGTTGGGGCAGTAGAGCGTGGTTGGGGCAGTAGAGCGTGGTTGGGGCAGTAGAGCGTGTGATTGGGCAGTAGAGCGTGTGATTGGGCAGTAGAGCGTGGTTGGGGCAGTAGAACATGGTTGGGGCAGTAGAGCGTGGTTGGGGCAGTAGAACGTGGTTGGGGCAGTAGAGCGTGGTTGGGGCAGTAGAGCGTGGTTGGGGCAGTAGAGCGTGGTTGGGGCAGTAGAGCGTGGTTGGGGCAGTAGAACGTGGTTGGGGCAGTAGAGCGTGGTTGGGGCAGTAGAGGAGTGTAGAGTTGGGGCGGTAGAGATTATGGTTGAGGCAGTAGAACGTGTGATTGGGCAGTAGAACGTGGTTGGGGAAGTAGAACGTGGTTGGGGCAGTAAAGCGTAGTTGGGGCAGTAAAACGTGGTTGGGGCAGTAAAGCGTGGTTGGGGCAGTAGAGCGTGTGATTGGGCAGTAGAGCGTGGTTGGGGCAGTAGAGCGTGTGATTGGGCAGTAAAGCGTGGTTGGGGCAGTAGAGCGTGGTTGGGGAAGTAGAACGTGGTTGGGGCAGTAGAGCGTGGTTGGGGCAGTAGAGCGTGGTTGGGGCAGTAGAGCGTGTGATTGGGCAGTAGAGCGTGTGATTGGGCAGTAGAGCGTGGTTGGGGCAGTAGAGCGTGGTTGGGGCAGTAGAGCGTGTGATTGGGCAGTAGAGCGTGGTTGGGGCAGTAGAACGTGGTTGGGGCAGTAGAGCGTGGTTGGGGCAGTAGAACGTGGTTGGGGCAGTAGAGCGTGGTTGGGGCAGTAGAGCGTGGTTGGGGCAGTAGAACGTGGTTGGGGCAGTAGAGCGTGGTTGGGGCAGTAGAGCATGGTTGGGGCAGTAGAGCGTGTGATTGGGCAGTAGAGCGTGGTTGGGGCAGTAGAACGTGGTTGGGGCAGTAGAACGTGGTTGGGGCAGTAGAGCGTGGTTGGGGCAGTAGAGCGTGGTTGGGGCAGTAGAACGTGGTTGGGGCAGTAGAGCGTGGTTGGGGCAGTAGAGGAGTGTAGAGTTGGGGCGGTAGAGATTATGGTTGAGGCAGTAGAACGTGTGATTGGGCAGTAGAACGTGGTTGGGGAAGTAGAACGTGGTTGGGGCAGTAAAGCGTGGTTGGGGCAGTAAAGCGTAGTTGGGGCAGTAAAACGTGGTTGGGGCAGTAAAGCGTGGTTGGGGCAGTAGAGCGTGTGATTGGGCAGTAGAGCGTGGTTGGGGCAGTAGAGCGTGTGATTGGGCAGTAGAGCGTGGTTGGGGCAGTAGAGCGTGGTTGGGGAAGTAGAACGTGGTTGGGGCAGTAGAGCGTGGTTGGGGCAGTAGAGCGTGGTTGGGGCAGTAGAGCGTGTGATTGGGCAGTAGAGCGTGTGATTGGGCAGTAGAGCGTGGTTGGGGCAGTAGAGCGTGGTTGGGGCAGTAGAGCGTGGTTGGGGCAGTAGAGCTTGTGATTGGGCAGTAGAGCGTGGTTGGGGCAGTAGAGCGTGGTTGGGGCAGTAGAGCGTGTGATTGGGCAGTAGAGCGTGGTTGGGGCAGTAGAACGTGGTTGGGGCAGTAGAGCGTGGTTGGGGCAGTAGAACGTGGTTGGGGCAGTAGAGCGTGGTTGGGGCAGTAGAGCGTGGTTGGGGCAGTAGAGCGTGGTTGGGGCAGTAGAACGTGGTTGGGGCAGTAGAGCGTGGTTGGGGCAGTAGAGCGTGGTTGGGGCAGTAGAGCGTGTGATTGGGCAGTAGAGCGTGGTTGGGGCAGTAGAACGTGGTTGGGGCAGTAGAACGTGGTTGGGGCAGTAGAGCGTGGTTGGGGCAGTAGAGCGTGGTTGGGGCAGTAGAGCGTGGTTGGGGCAGTAGAGCGTGGTTGGGGCAGTAGAACGTGGTTGGGGCAGTAGATCGTGGTTGGGGCAGTAGAGCGTGGTTGGGGCAGTAGAGCGTGTGATGGGGCAGTAGAGCGTGTGACTGGGCAGTAGAGCGTGGTTGGGGCAGTAGAACGTGGTTGGGGCAGTAGAGCGTGGTTGGGGCAGTAGAACGTGGTTGGGGCAGTAGAGCGTGGTTGGGGCAGTAGAGCGTGGTTGGGGCAGTAGAGCGTGGTTGGGGCAGTAGAGCGTGGTTGGGGCAGTAGAGGAGTGTAGAGTTGGGGTGGTAGAGATTATGGTTGAGGCAGTAGAACGTGTGATGGGGCAGTAGAGCGTGTGATTGGGCAGTAGAGCGTGTGATTGGGCAGTAGAGCGTGGTTGGGGCAGTAGAGCGTGTGATTGGGCAGTAGAGCGTGTGATTGGGCAGTAGAGCGTGGTTGGGGCAGTAGAACATGGTTGGGGCAGTAGAACATGGTTGGGGCAGTAGAGCGTGGTTGGGGCAGTAGAACGTGGTTGGGGCAGTAGAGCGTGGTTGGGGCAGTAGAGCGTGGTTGGGGCAGTAGAGCGTGGTTGGGGCAGTAGAACGTGGTTGGGGCAGTAGAGCGTGGTTGGGGCAGTAGAGCGTGGTTGGGGCAGTAGAGCGTGGTTGGGGCAGTAGAGCGTGGTTGGGGCAGTAGAACGTGGTTGGGGCAGTAGAGCGTGGTTGGGGCAGTAGAGCGTGGTTGGGGCAGTAGAGGAGTGTAGAGTTGGGGCGGTAGAGATTATGGTTGAGGCAGTAGAACGTGTGATTGGGCAGTAGAGCGTGTGATTGGGCAGTAGAGCGTGGTTGGGGCAGTAGAGCGTGTGATTGGGCAGTAGAGCGTGGTTGGGGCAGTAGAGCGTGTGATTGGGCAGTAGAGCGTGGTTGGGGCAGTAGAGCGTGGTTGGGGAAGTAGAACGTGGTTGGGGCAGTAGAACGTGGTTGGGGCAGTAGATCGTGGTTGGGGCAGTAGAGCGTGGTTGGGGCAGTAGGGCGTGGTTGGGGCAGTAGAGCTTGTGATTGGGCAGTAGAGCGTGGTTGGGGCAGTAGAGCGTGGTTGGGGCAGTAGGGCGTGGTTGGGGCAGTAGAGCGTGGTTGGGGCAGTAGAGCGTGGTTGGGGCAGTAGAGGAGTGTAGAGTTGGGGCGGTAGAGATTATGGTTGAGGCAGTAGAACGTGTGATTGGGCAGTAGAGCGTGGTTGGGGCAGTAAAGCGTGTGATTGGGCAGTAGAGCGTGGTTGGGGCAGTAAAGCGTGTGATTGGGCAGTAGAGCGTGGTTGGGGCAGTAAAGCGTGTGATTGGGCAGTAGAGCGTGGTTGGGGCAGTAGAGCGTGTGATTGGGCAGTAGAGCGTGGTTGGGGCAGTAGAGCGTGTGATTGGGCAGTAGAGCGTGGTTGGGGCAGTAGGGCGTGGTTGGGGCAGTAGAGCGTGTGATTGGGCAGTAGAGCGTGGTTGGGGCAGTAGAGCGTGTGATGGGGCAGTAGAGCGTGGTTGGGGCAGTAGAGCGTGGTTGGGGCAGTAAAGCGTGGTTGGGGCAGTAGAGCGTGTGATTGGGCAGTAGAGCGTGGTTGGGGCAGTAGAACGTGTGATTGGGCAGTAGAGCGTGGTTGGGGCAGTAGAGCGTGGTTGGGGCAGTAGAGCGTGGTTGGGGCAGTAGAGCGTGGTTGGGGCAGTAGAGCGTGGTTGGGGCAGTAGAGCGTGTGATTGGGCAGTAGAGCGTGGTTGGGGCAGTAGAGCGTGGTTGGGGCAGTAGAGCGTGTGATTGGGTAGTAGAGCGTGGTTGGGGCAGTAGAGCGTGTGATTGGGTAGTAGAGCGTGGTTGGGGCAGTAGAGCGTGTGATTGGGCAGTAGAGCGTGGTTGGGGCAGTAGAGCGTGGTTGGGGCAGTAGAGCGTGGTTGGGGCAGTAGAGCGTGGTTGGGGCAGTAGAGCGTGGTTGGGGCAGTAGAGCGTGGTTGGGGCAGTAAAGCGTGGTTGGGGCAGTAGAGCGTGTGATTGGGCAGTAGAGCGTGGTTGGGGCAGTAGAGCGTGTGATTGGGCAGTAGAGCATGGTTGGGGCAGTAGAGCGTGTGATTGGGCAGTAGAGCGTGGTTGGGGCAGTAGAGCGTGTGATTGGGCAGTAGAGCGTGGTTGGGGCAGAAGAGCGTGGTTGGGGCAGTAGAGCGTGGTTGGGGCAGTAGAGCGTGGTTGGGGCAGTAGAACGTGGTTGGGGCAGTAGAACGTGGTTGGGGCAGTAGAACGTGGTTGGGGCAGTAGAGCGTGGTTGGGGCAGTAGAGCGTGGTTGGGGCAGTAGAGCGTGTGATTGGGCAGTAGAGCGTGGTTGGGGCAGTAGAACGTGGTTGGGGCAGTAGAGCGTGGTTGGGGCAGTAGAACGTGGTTGGGGCAGTAGAGCGTGTGATGGGGCAGTAGAGCGTGTGATTGGGCAGTAGAGCGTGGTTGGGGCAGTAGAACGTGGTTGGGGCAGTAGAGCGTGGTTGGGGCAGTAGAACGTGGTTGGGGCAGTAGAGCGTGGTTGGGGCAGTAGAGCGTGGTTGGGGCAGTAGAACGTGGTTGGGGCAGTAGAGCGTGGTTGGGGCAGTAGAGCGTGGTTGGGGCAGTAGAACGTGGTTGGGGCAGTAGAGCGTGGTTGGGGCAGTAGAGCGTGGTTGGGGCAGTAGAGCGTGGTTGGGGCAGTAGAGCGTGTGATTGGGCAGTAGAGCGTGGTTGGGGCAGTAGAACGTGGTTGGGGCAGTAGAACGTGGTTGGGGCAGTAGAACGTGGTTGGGGCAGTAGAGCGTGGTTGGGGCAGTAGAGCGTGGTTGGGGCAGTAGAACGTGGTTGGGGCAGTAGAGCGTGGTTGGGGCAGTAGAACGTGGTTGGGGCAGTAGATCGTGGTTGGGGCAGTAGATCGTGGTTGGGGCAGTAGAGCGTGGTTGGGGCAGTAGAGCGTGGTTGGGGCAGTAGAGCGTGGTTGGGGCAGTAGAGCGTGGTTGGGGCAGTAGAGCGTGTGATTGGGCAGTAGAGCGTGGTTGGGGCAGTAGAGCGTGGTTGGGGCAGTAGAGCGTGGTTGGGGCAGTAGAGCGTGGTTGGGGCAGTAGAGCGTGTGATTGGGTAGTAGAGCGTGGTTGGGGCAGTAGAGCGTGTGATTGGGCAGTAGAGCGTGGTTGGGGCAGTAGAGCGTGGTTGGGGCAGTAGAGCGTGGTTGGGGCAGTAGAGCGTGGTTGGGGCAGTAGAGCGTGGTTGGGGCAGTAGAGCGTGTGGTTGGGGCAGTAGAGCGTGGTTGGGGCAGTAGAGCGTGGTTGGGGCAGTAAAGCGTGGTTGGGGCAGTAGAGCGTGTGATTGGGCAGTAGAGCGTGGTTGGGGCAGTAGAGCGTGGTTGGGGCAGTAGATCGTGGTTGGGGCAGTAGAGCGTGGTTGGGGCAGTAGAGCGTGTGATTGGGCAGTAGAGCGTGGTTGGGGCAGTAGAGCGTGTGATTGGGCAGTAGAGCATGGTTGGGGCAGTAGAGCGTGTGATGGGGCAGTAGAGCGTGTGATTGGGCCGTAGAGCTTGGTTGGGGCAGTAGAGCGTGGTTGGGGCAGTAGAGCGTGGTTGGGGCAGTAGAGCGTGTGATTGGGCAGTAGAGCGTGGTTGGGGCAGTAGAACGTGGTTGGGGCAGTAGAGCGTGGTTGGGGCAGTAGAACGTGGTTGGGGCAGTAGAGCGTGGTTGGGGCAGTAGAGCGTGGTTGGGGCAGTAGAACGTGGTTGGGGCAGTAGAGCGTGGTTGGGGCAGTAGAGCGTGGTTGGGGCAGTAGAGCGTGTGATTGGGCAGTAGAGCGTGGTTGGGGCAGTAGAACGTGGTTGGGGCAGTAGAGCGTGGTTGGGGCAGTAGAACGTGGTTGGGGCAGTAGAGCGTGGTTGGGGCAGTAGAGCGTGGTTGGGGCAGTAGAACGTGGTTGGGGCAGTAGAGCGTGGTTGGGGCAGTAGAGCGTGGTTGGGGCAGTAGAACGTGGTTGGGGCAGTAGAGCGTGGTTGGGGCAGTAGAGCGTGGTTGGGGCAGTAGAGCGTGGTTGGGGCAGTAGAACGTGGTTGGGGCAGTAGAGCGTGGTTGGGGCAGTAGAGCGTGGTTGGGGCAGTAGAGCGTGGTTGGGGCAGTAGAACGTGGTTGGGGCAGTAGAGCGTGGTTGGGGCAGTAGAGCGTGGTTGGGGCAGTAGAGGAGTGTAGAGTTGGGGTGGTAGAGATTATGGTTGAGGCAGTAGAACGTGTGATTGGGCAGTAGAACGTGGTTGGGGCAGTAGAGCGTGGTTGGGGCAGTAGAGCGTGGTTGGGGCAGTAGAGCGTGTGATTGGGCAGTAGAGCGTGGTTGGGGCAGTAGAACATGGTTGGGGCAGTAGAGCGTGGTTGGGGCAGTAGAACGTGGTTGGGGCAGTAGAGCGTGGTTGGGTCAGTAGAGCGTGGTTGGGGCAGTAGAGCGTGGTTGGGGCAGTAGAGCGTGGTTGGGGCAGTAGAGCGTGGTTGGGGCAGTAGAGGAGTGTAGAGTTGGGGTGGTAGAGATTATGGTTGAGGCAGTAGAACGTGTGATTGGGCAGTAGAACGTGGTTGGGGCAGTAGAGCGTGGTTGGGGCAGTAGAGCGTGGTTGGGGCAGTAGAGCGTGGTTGGGGCAGTAGAGCGTGGTTGGGGCAGTAGAGGAGTGTAGAGTTGGGGTGGTAGAGATTATGGTTGAGGCAGTAGAACGTGTGATTGGGCAGTAGAACGTGGTTGGGGCAGTAGAGCGTGGTTGGGGCAGTAGAGCGTGGTTGGGGCAGTAGAGCGTGTGATTGGGCAGTAGAGCGTGGTTGGGGCAGTAGAGCGTGGTTGGGGCAGTAGAGCGTGGTTGGGGCAGTAGAGCGTGGTTGGGGCAGTAGAGCGTGGTTGGGGCAGTAGAGCGTGGTTGGGGCAGTAGAGGAGTGTAGAGTTGGGGTGGTAGAGATTACTGTTGAGGCAGTAGAACGTGTGATTGGGCAGTAGAACGTGGTTGGGGCAGTAGAGCGTGGTTGGGGCAGTAGAGCGTGGTTGGGGCAGTAGAGCGTGTGATTGGGCAGTAGAGCGTGGTTGGGGCAGTAGAGCGTGGTTGGGGCAGTAGAGCGTGTGATTGGGCAGTAGAGCGTGTGATTGGGCAGTAGAACGTGGTTGGGGCAGTAGAACGTGGTTGGGGCAGTAGAGCGTGGTTGGGGCAGTAGAGCGTGGTTGGGGCAGTAGAGCGTGGTTGGGGCAATAGAGCGTGGTTGGGGCAGTAGATCGTGGTTGGGGCAGTAGAACGTGGTTGGGGCAATAGAGCGTGGTTGGGGCAGTAGAGCGTGGTTGGGGCAGTAGAGACAGTACCTTGTGCAGGTTTTTGAGTTTCGGGGGAAGGTTGTCACGGATCATCTTCATGGCTTTCAGGGGCGGCTCATTAAAGTACGGCGGCTCTCCGTCCACCATCTCGATGACCATGATGCCCAAAGACCAGATGTCCACCTGCACAGTGGAACGTTAGGACTCGGAGGCAAACAAGAAACAGACATAACAGAGGACAAAGCAATACCTCGGGGCCATAGGGCAGAGGACAGTGCGATATCTCGGGGCCATAGGGCAGAGGACAGAGCGATACCTCGGGGCCATAGGGCAGAGGACAGAGAGATACCTCGGGGCCATAGGGCAGAGGACAGAGTGATACCTCGGGGGCAGAGGACAGAGTGATACCTCGGGGCCATAGGGCAGAGGACAGTGCGATATCTCGGGGCCAGAGGACAGAGTGATACCTCGGGGACAGAGTGATACCTCGGGGCCATAGGGCAGAGGACAGTGCGATATCTCGGGGCCATAGGGCAGAGGACAGAGTGATACTTGGGGGCCATAGGGCAGAGGACAGAGTGATACCTCTGGGGCAGAGGACACAGTGATATCTCGGGGCCATAGGGCAGAGGACAGTGTGATATCTCGGGGACATAGGGCAGAGGACAGTGTGATACCTCGGGGCCATAGGGCAGAGGACAGTGTGATACCTCGGGGCCATAGGGCAGAGGACAGTGTGATACCTCGGGGCCATAGGGCAGAGGACAGTGTGATACCTCGGGGCCATAGGGCAGCCGTGAGATGAGTTCCGGGGCCATCCAGTACGGAGTTCCTACCAGCGACTTCCTCCTTTGCACTTCTTTGGAGACCTGAGCACAGAAGCCAAAGTCTGACAGCTTCACCTGAAACACAGAGACAGGAACATGACACAGTTCTACAGCCACGTGTCTTCGTGTGGCGCTGGAGTAGTTTGCATTCAGTCCTCGTGCACGTAGTGTCCAAACATGATCCTGCTCCTGCATGTCTGGGCCCCGCACTCATAGAAACAGAGTAAAATAGAGTCAAGTTAACAGAGTTAGTGTGTAACACGAGTGCAATTGGCCAAATATCCATGCCTGATATGGCTTTATGAAGGTAGGTTTATGCTTGACGTGTCCATGAGGGTTGGGGTTAGATTCGGTGTCAGGGAAAACATTCTAACTATGCGAACATTCCGCTAAGAAATGAGCGGGATTTCAGAGCCGCTAGCTCAGATTTCTACCGTCGACACCGCTGACCCACATCATCTTTCTCCCTGGCTCCTTTCTTTATCTCTTTGAGTAGGCTTGGCTCGCTCTGCCAGGCTCCTCGCGCCATTTATCAGCCACGCACCTTCTCCTCGCATGTTGCATTTGACAAAGTTATTAACTTGGGTGTTTAATGTCTCAAAAGGAAAGGAATGCAGTTGTCTCTGCGTTTATCCTCGAGGTGTGTATGCCACGCACATGAAAACTATTAGTTTCACAATACTAACAACTTAATTTCAATACCAAGAAAAAAAACATACTCAATACCATTGTTGATAACAAAATTGGAATAATATCATTTTTTGTAAATAGAATGGTTTTATTTTGGACTTCCGGTATGGTAAGATGTTAGAGCTGACGCACCCGTACTGCAGCCAAAAAAGAAGAACAAGAGATGAGTAAAGGAGGGCACAGGTCTGGGAACACGATAAGTCTTAAACAATCAAAGCAGTTCACGGCCCATTGGAAAACAGTCTGCCTCACAAGCTAATGAGACTAAAATAGCCCCCAGTCCCTCTCCAGAGAGCCAGGGTCCCGCCAGCCCAGATAAAGATTCTCAAACCTTCTTTACATCGAAAGGGGGAGAGAATATGACGGTCATGATTTGTGAAATAAGATGCGAAATGCAGCGTAAATGGCGACAGCCGGAGAGCTGAAAGCAGGGCGAGTAAGAAGAGCATGCATGGATGAAGCTGAGCAGCGTATTTCAGACAATACGGATGATTTGCAGACAATTGGGGCCGAGATGGAGGCATTGAGGACCAAGGTGATGACGCTGCACTCAGAGAACAATAATATGATCAATAAGATCCAGGATTTGGAGTCCAGATCATGTAGACCCAACATTAGATTTGTGGGGCTCCCAGAAGGCGAGGAGGGAGAAGACACTGGAAGTCTTCTGGAGAAGATTATACCCGAGATCATCTCAGACTCTGGAGTTGAGAATCACAATAAAAATCACAAATTGCCTTAGCAAACCAAGACCAGCAGCTGATACATAACGAAGGTCTGATAACGAGGTTTCTTAATGATCGTGTGAAGGAACATATCTAGAAGGCAGCTAAGGCTAAAGCAGAATTTGAGGAGACCCCATGAAGAATAGCAACTGGTTTGCAGGAGCTAATGGGGATAAACTAAACTAAACCTCCAGGGTTAAAGGAGACCTGGGTTCTCTTTCCCCACAACTCTTCTGGTGACTCTGGTAAAAAAAACATGCTCAGAACACCAGGAGAAGCAGAGGTGCTCCTCAGAACTCCAGGAGGAGCAGAGGTGCTCCTCAGAACACAGGGATAAGCAGAGGTGCTCCTCAGAACACCAGGTGCTCCTCAGAACACCAGGAGGAGCAGAGGTGCTCCTCAGAACACCAGGAGGAGCAGAGGTGCTCCTCAGAACACCAGGAGGAGCAGAGGTGCTCCTCAGAACACCAGGAGAAGCAGAGGTGCTCCTCAGAACACCAGGAGGAGCAGAGGTGCTCCTCAGAACACCAGGAGAAGGAGAGGTGCTCCTCAGAACACCAGGAGGAGCAGAGGTGCTCCTCAGAACACCAGGAGAAGCAGAGGTGCTCCTCAGAACACCAGGAGAAGCAGAGGTGCTCCTCAGAACACCAGGAGGAGCAGAGGTGCTCCTCAGAACACCAGGAGAAGCAGAGGTGCTCCTCAGAACACCAGGAGAAGCAGAGGTGCTCCTCAGAACACCAGGAGAAGCAGAGGTGCTCCTCAGAACACCAGGAGAAGCAGAGGTGCTCCTCAGAACACCAGGAGAAGCAGAGGTGCTCCTCAGGAAGATGCAGAACTCAAAGAACAGAAGAGTACAAGAGATGGAGCCTCCAGCGTGGGGCGTGTGAGTTTGGGTTTTGGTCACATGTGATATATTCTGTTCATTTGAAGAGACTGATGATAGTGACATGATCTGTTTGTTTTTTCACATCAGACTCAGTGTTCTCCCCAGAATCTTTTAAAGGGATGGTAAATATGCCTCATATGGGGTTGATTTTTCCTCCAAGGATGTTTTAATGAACCTTCATTATGTACATGCACCATTAAAATACGATTACATGGTGTATAAGTCTAAACATACTATTACATGTGTATAAGTCTAAACACACTATTACATGGTGTATAAGTCTAAACACACTATTACATGTGTATAAGTCTAAACATACTATTACATGTGTATAAGTCTAAACACACTATTACATGGTGTATAAGTCTAAACACACTATTACATGTGTATAAGTCTAAACATACTATTACATGTGTATAAGTCTAAACATACTATTACATGTGTATAAGTCTAAACACACTATTACATGTGTATAAGTCTAAACACACTATTACATGTGTATAAGTCTAAACACACTTACATGTGTATAAGTCTAAACACACTATTACATGTGTATAGGCCTGTCCACCAGGGCGGGGAATCACTTGGTACCTCACGATACGATACACGATTCATAGCTCATGATATCGATAATATTACAATATGGCGATACTGCGAATATTGATATACGGTCTATAATAACTCACAATATATCATATGTTTAAATAAATACTTTTTTTGTTGTAAATTTGTCTCAATTTATTTTTAGGTGAAACACAATGATAAATAAACAACTTGTATCCTATTGGTTGCAAATGAGACATTTTTTGTGCAGCAATCATTGATACGGTCTTTGACAACACACTGGGTGTAATACTGCTGAAGAGAACTCTGTGTAAACAATACTATGATTGTACCCTGATTGTCATGTAGGACTCGGGGGCCCTGGATGTCCCCACCTCACAAAAGAGCTCCACTCTTTCTGCCAATTCAAGTGCAGACTCAACTTTAGCTCTGGTCTGGTCATAAAGTGCAGGAATATTTGGCTCTAAGCGTGGCTCCACCTTGTTGTAGATCTCATGTGTGATTGATTTTGCTCTTGCAGGAGAACGTGGCAGCTTTACCTGGAAAGGGGAGTTTAAACAGCTCTGGGTGATGCCGTGAGAGGAGGCTGTGCATGTTGGTCGTGTTTCCTGTTATTTCCGAAGTTTTGAAAAGCAGTTCTGCTACAGAAGAAGTGAGTCCATACATTGGACTAAAACGTTGCTGGTGCGTCTTTTAACATGTCCCTCTCACTTTTGTTTTCCTCATCCGACTCCGTCATTTCCGTGTCCGTGTACGACTTATTCTTCCGCCCACAGCCAATCTCGCACTGTGCGCCCCCTAGCACTGTGCGCCCCTAGCACTGTGCGCCCCTAACACTGTGCACCCCCTAGCACAGTGCCCCCTCTAGCACTGTGCCCCCCTAGCACTGTGCCCCCCTAGCACTGTGCGCCCCTAGCACTGTGCGCCCCTAGCACTGTGCCCCCTCTAGCACTGTGCCCCCTCTAGCACTGTGTGCCCCCTCTAGCACTGTGCGCCCCCTCTAGCACTGTGCGCCCCCTCTAGCACTGTGCCCCCTCTAGCACTGTGCGCCCCCTCTAGCACTGTGCCCCCTCTAGCACTGTGCCCCCTCTAGCACTGTGCCCCCTCTAGCACTGTGCCCCCTCTAGCACTGTGCCCCCCTAGCACTGTGCGCCCCTAGCACTGTGCGCCCCTAGCACTGTGCGCCCCCTAGCAGTGTCACCCTAGCACTGTGCCCCCCTAGCACTGTGCCCCCCTAGCACTGTGCCCCCCTAGCACTGTGCGCCCCTAGCACTGTGCGCCCCTAGCACTGTGCCCCCTCTAGCACTGTGCCCCCCCTAGCACTGTGGAGTGAGAGTGTGTGACCATGTGTGGTGGTGGTGGAGTACAGTCGTGTGGTGGTGGTGGAGTACAGTCGTGTGGTGGTGGTGCTGTGGTGTACAGTCGTGTGGTGGTGGTGGTGGTGGTGGTGGTGGTGGTGCTGGTGCTGGTGTGGTGTACGTACTCGTCCGTCGTGCGTGAGCAGGATGGAGTCACTCTTGATGTCTCGGTGGATGACTCCCTGTGTGTGCAGCACAGACAGAGCCTTCAGCACAGACACACACACAGTGGAGATCTGCTCCTCGTTCATCCTGTCAACAAGAGTCACATGTTAGGATTAACCCACCCTAACCCTAGCCCTAGCCCTAACCCTAGCCCTAGCCCTAACCCTAGCGCTAACCCTAGCCCTAGCCCTAACCCTAACACGGTGGAGATCTGCTCCTTGTTCATCCTATCAACAAGAGTCACATGTTTCACTTTTATGTTCAATGAGAAGAACTCAAGAGCATGAATAACATGTTAACATGTAGTGAGGACTACTAACCCCAACCCCAACCACTACTAACCCTAACCCTAACCACTACTAACACTAACCCCAACCACTACTAACACTAACCCCAACCACTACTAACACTAACCACTACTAACACTAACCCTAACCACTACTAACCCTAACCACTACTAACCCTAACCACTACTAACACTAACCACTACTAACACTAACCCTAACCACTACTAACCCTAACCACTACTAACCCTAACCCTAACCACTACTAACCCTAACCACTACTAACCCTAACCACTACTAACACTAACCACTACTAACACTAACCCTAACCACTACTAACCCTAACCACTACTAACCCTAACCACTACTAACCCTAACCCTAACCACTACTAACCCTAACCACTACTAACCCTAACCCTAACCACTACTAACACTAACCCCAACCACTACTAACACTAACCACTACTAACACTAACCCTAACCACTACTAACCCTAACCACTACTAACACTAACCACTACTAACACTAACCCTAACCACTACTAACCCTAACCACTACTAACCCTAACCACTACTAACCCTAACCCTAACCACTACTAACCCTAACCACTACTAACCCTAACCCTAACCACTACTAACACTAACCCCAACCACTACTAACACTAACCACTACTAACCCTAACCCTAACCACTACTAACCCTAACCACTACTAACCCTAACCCTAACCACTACTAACCCTAACCCTAACCACTACTAACCCTAACCCTAACCACTACTAACCCTAACACTAACCACTACTAACCCTAACCACTACTAACACTAACCCTAACCACTACTAACCCTAACCCTAACCACTACTAACCCTAACCACTACTAACACTAACCCTAACCACTACTAACCCTAACCCTAACCACTACTAACCCTAACACTAACCACTACTAACCCTAACCACTACTAACCCTAACCCTAACCACTACTAACCCTAACCACTACTAACCCTAACCCTAACCACTACTAACCCTAACACTAACCACTACTAACCCTAACCACTACTAACCCTAACCCTAACCACTACTAACCCTAACCACTACTAACACTAACCCTAACCACTACTAACCCTAACCCTAACCACTACTAACCCTAACCACTACTAACACTAACCCTAACCACTACTAACCCTAACCCTAACCCTAACCAGCGAGTCTGTGGAGGAGCCAGGCAAGTCTTTAGAATCGGAAGGTGTTTAGGGCCATTTATTAATATAGGTATTGTCCAAAAGCACAAACATAAGGCGCTGGTACAGCTGGCAGCCCGGTGTAAACGCTCTCTCTTCTTTCTCACACTTATTGTGCATTATCTCCTATATTTTGTAAATATAGTTAGTATATTTTTTCGATTTTACTGTACGATAGGGACACGCGCTGGAATAGTTTTTTAATTCAACTGTTTTTGACTTTTTTCGGCTGGATTTGAGTGTTTTTCGTTGTGTTGTTGTGACGTGAGCTAGCTCCGAGCGAGCCCCCCCCCCGCCCTCCGGCCGCGCTAAAGTACGGCGTGTCGTTGGTACACGTTTATATACACGTTTATATGAAAGAGGAACTTCACGAACGATCGGGACACGCACTGGAATCGCTTTAAATTAACTTGTTTTGACTTTATTCGGCTGGATTGAGTGTTTTCGTCGTGTCGTGGCGATGTGTCTTGGCTCTGAGTCCCCCGGCTCCGGCCCCGCCCCCCGGCTCCGGCCCCGCCCCCCGGCTCCGGCCCCGCCCCCCGGCTCGTACCGCGTTTCCACAAAGGAGGAACTCATGAAACTGCGGACAACAGTCGTCTTACCCGGAGATCGTCACGTTATCCCGTCGCAGTACTGACCTAACCTAATACTGATGTGCAATTCTGTCGTATGTGCAATTACTGTTGGAATTCATGTGCAATTCATGTGCAATTACTGTGAAATTCATGTGCAATTTATGTGCTGTCGTGACACATATTCATGTGCAATTACTGTCGGGATCACATGCAATGGTATTTATGTATTTATTTGTCTATGGGAGTTTTTATTTATTTATAGGAGATCTTCTACTGAAAGTGTTTTTCAGACTTCCTATAAGTGATCTGTTCTTCTGTATCTACCTCTGTATCTACCTGCGTTGCACCAATGAAATTTCCCCATGTGGGACAATAAAGGAATATCTTATCTTATCTTATCTTATCTTATAAGTCTGCTCTGTAATGAAAGAGTTACTTCTGCAGCGTCACAGTGGAAACAAGTACAACTTTCATTGAAGATTCACTCACACAATTCACTAAGTGCTTTACTAAGAGCAGTAAAGAACAATAAGAACAATTATATCAAAGAAAAAAGACATTGTAGAAAAAAGCTTCAGTTGTAGTCATCTGGACTTAGTTAGAAAAAATAGACGTTTCGACTCTCATCCAAGAGTCATTGTCAATAAAAGAATTTAGATCGAGAACTCCGATATTAATACTGTTCTGTGGTAAGACCCGCCCATTGGGAGGAGCCTTCCTGAAGTAGCAAGAGTTGTTTGTTTCAACAGAAACTCCCCCTTGTATCTACCGAGCCTATTCAGAATCTTAATGGGCTATTAGAATCCTCTTTGTCTTTGTGAGACCCTGGCTCAACCACCCTGAGTACCTGATTAGCATCTAAGTGTCCTGGTCCTGGTCCTCTACCTTTCCAGGGGTTCAGTATACCATTATAGATACCAGGAAGATTGAATCTTAACCCTCCATTTCTGTTTAAAGATGGTCTTTCTTTTTTAACAAAAATAGCTTCCTTGACTCCTCTTTCAAACCATCTTTTCTCCTGCTTAAAACCTTCAACTCACCGTCTTCAAACGAGTGATTAGAGGCTTCAAGATGGAGATGCACGGCACTCTGTGGTCCTGAACTAGTATTTATAATGGTATACTGAACCCCTGGAAAGGTAGAGGACCAGGACCAGGACACTTAGATGCTAATCAGGTACTCAGGGTGGTTGAGCCAGGGTCTCAAAAAGACAAAGAGGATCCTAATAGCCCATTAAAATTCTGAATAGGCTCGGTAGATACAAGGGGGGAGTTTCTGTTGAAACTAACAACTCTTTCTACTTCAGGAAGGCTCCTCCCAATGGGCGGGTCTTACCACAGAACAGTATTAATATCGGAGTTCTCGATCTAAATTCTTTTATTGACAATGACTCTTGGATGAGAGTCGAAACGTCTATTTTTTCTAACTGAGTCCAGATGACTACAACTGAAGCTTTTTTCTACTATGAAACACGCCTGGACGAATGAGGGATTACACCGACAAATAAAGACATTGGTCAAACAAAAGCTCATTTAAAAAAGTGTCTTAGAGGAGATATATATATATCTTTTTTTTTTTTTTTTGATCGACCCAAACTGCCAACTGGAGTTGTGGAAAGGTTGGTTGTGTGTTTAATTAGGCCCGAGCGCCACAAGCTGCGAGAGGCCTATTAATCTCGTAAGGCCGTATGAAGCACGGCTGCGAAAGTGCGCACGTAGTGCGCACGAAATCGAGCGTGAAGCGCTCGCCCACTTCCAAACACTCACTAACGCACTCCTTCACTCACGCACGCCCCGTGCAGACTAATTAGTAGTAGGAAAATGGAACATTACCGTTGTAAACGGGCGAAGCCCGTGCAAATGTGCGCACTAAACGAGCACTTTACATTGGGATGACTATGTAAAGCACTCATTTGCCCTAAGTAGCTCACAAATACGTTCCCCATCTCTTGCATGTTCCGTGCACATAAACATGTAATGCAAAAATTGAACATTATTACTGTTTAGAGGGCCAAAAACAAAGTGGGCGGAGGCCACTCAAAATTAACGAAAGTACCCGTCAGTGACCAGGGACCCACACCATGAGGTAGGAAAGCGCGAGCGCTTTCCGAAAATGTATAGTTTATGATATTTGAAAAATGGGAAACATTGTTTTCGCATCGGAATATTATTCTTTCTTCTTTCTTCTTCTCGGGACCAACCCCCCTATTTTTCACCCTGTGAACATTGACGAAAAGTCACACAAATTTTCACACCTCTAAAAATCGTGCCTCTCTACATTCTGGCTATTTCCCTTTTCTAAAATATAAAAAATTGGCGCGTCAGCGCCCCCAAATGTACCAAAAATCCATTGAGAGATAGGAAATGACCCAAAAAAAATCTGATCGTAGAATCATGAAATTTGGCGCAGATGTAGATGGTGACAAGAGAAGTAAAAAATATTATTACGGCAACGCCGTCCACCCAACCAAATGTCGGCCATATTGGTTCAAAAATGGCTAAGCATGACTCAGGAGTTTTTCCAAACGTCTTACTTTTACAAACTCCTCCCAGGGCGTTGGCTCTAAAAAGCTGAAATTTGGTGAAAATGCTACTGAGGAGTGGGACATCAAAAGTTATTCAAATTACATTGATACCTCTCACGGTCTCGGTGCGGCGAAGCCACAAACTGTAGCTAGAATTTCAGAAATCTCCCAAATTTAACATTTCTGCCGTTTGCGCAGATAAAGTCCGAATTGCGTCAAATTAGAATCAGTTGTTAAACTCTTTGCGCTAAACGTACTTGAAGTGAAATAAATTAATTTGGCACCACAGCGCCCCCTACAGATTTTATATGGAGGTTAAATGTTTAGTTTTGCGAAATGTTATGAAATTTGACACACAACTCAATTTTGGCATCCCCATCAAAAAAGTCAATGAGACCCATGTCATAATTGCTATGGCGTTGCCGTAGCGATGACCAAAACCTCCCATGTTATTCCAATGGGGAAATCGCCAGAACATGTTTACACTTTAGACTTTCACGAACTCCTCCCCCTCAGGGCGTCAGCCCTATTAACCTGAAATTTGGTGAGACTCATCTTCAGGGGTGAACCGTCAAACGTTATTCACATTTTTATTCAAAGAGTCACGGTGTCTGTGCGGCAAAGCCGCAAATTTGGCCAAGAATTCAAAATAAAATAGCTTTTTGATGGTAAAACAAAGGGGAGAAGATGTGACAGCGTCACAGATTCAGCAGTAGGCGTAATAAAAGGACAATTGGGGCACGTTAGCGCCCCCTCCTCTTGCGGCGTGGCGGCGGTGGCGTGGCGAGGGCCGATCATTGCCGCTTGCGGCTATATTTCAATTTATTTTTGTAACACCCAAAATCACACCAGCAGTTGTCTTGAGGGCGTTTACAGTTACCCCAGCAACCCCGACTCTCCAGGCAAACAAACCCTGATTCAAACCCAAAGTGTCCTGTGAATGCCCTGGGACAGGTATGAGCGCCCTCTTCTGGCTCACCTGGTGTGTGTCACGATATCAGTGAGTGCTCCTCCCTCCAGGAACTCCATGACCACCCACAGCTCGTCTCCCACCAGATAGCTGTTGTACATTTCCACCACGTTGTCATGGTGATAGTCTCGCATGATTACCACCTGCACACAGACACAGACACAAACATTATCATCTCATACAAGATTTACAGTGTCACAAAATTAATACTATTAATATTCAAGCCCCCATTCACTTTTTATCTGCATCAGTTCAATGTGTGGACTACTGCAAAGCCTCTTATTCCACCTTGCAGCTTGAAACTATTTGCGGTCTTATCCACAGGAGACAGAACAGCACCTGGGGGTGCCGAACAGGGGTCCCCAACCACTGGGCCGGGGACCGGTAACGGTCCGCAACGCGTTTGCTACCGGGCCTGGAAATAATCTCAGTGACAGCAACGTTGGCCTGTCCCTCATGACACTAATGAGCTCGTCTGTGGATGTATCATGAAAAGCCTTATAGGAAATTGCCAATGAAATCCATTAAATATAATGGAAGTATATTATACCTCTGCTCTTGTCCTGCGTGAGAACATCACTGATACTGCATTATACATGACACGTCATCGCGGCTGCGTCGCATCAAACACGCTGCCCAAAAGTAGAACCAAAAGTGAAAATGAGTGAAAAACAAATGTCTTTGGAGATCGTTTTTGCAAAGGGGAAAAGGCCAAGTGAGCCAGCGGGGATTTTGGAGGACACGTCTCCTGGGCCAGCATTCTGCTACTGCTGCGCGATCACCTGTTTTTACTTTTACAAGAGTCTGAGCGCTACTTCCCGTGCACAAAAGATCCATGAACTGCACGTGATGGATCCACGACCCATTTGTGATTAAACCAGGCGAATCGAGCGTGTGCAACAAGAGGATCAGCTGTTGGAGATTGAAAATGATGGTGATCTTAAATGTATATTTGAGGGAACTCTGCTGACGGCCATATTTATGTGATGAGCTTCAGTCAGAACAGTGAGGACACGTGGAACTGGACCTTATGTTACTCACATTCAGATATTTTGGAATAGAACACTTAATAATGTACAAACGTGTCTTTTGAGAACATTTTGCCTTCCGAGCTGAATCGAATGGAAGCCCAAGCCCCGCCCACTTCCGCGCAAGTTATCCTGACCGCGACACAACCTGGCACACCAGTCCGTGAAAATAAAACCTACATTATTCCGGTCCGTGGTGCAAAAAAGGTTGGGGACCCCTGCTTTAAAAGACATTCAAAAATGTCATAATGACAAAATGTTGGATGGACCGAGGCATGTTACCCATACCCCAGGGCCGGCCCAGCCTACGAGCAGACTTAGGGCCCCAAGGTGATAAAAGGGCCCCCAATCTGGCAACCTGATTTATGTATAGTGTAAGAGCAAACAGCGCAGTAGTGCTGCTGGTGCACACAACGGTAACCCATGATGCACAGCATTTCTTTGTAATGATAAACTGGCAACCAAGCCACCTGACCATGTGGTGATTGGTACTCTTCATAGTGAGCGGGAAAAAAAGAAGAAAATAATTTGACAAAGAAAATAAACTGCAATCTCAATAACACTCTCAGGCATTGAAGTCATTTTACAAAGAGACTGCTCTTTGAAGTGCTGCTATTTGAATGTATATCTGTGATGTTAGTGCTCCAGTATCGCCTTGAGGCTGGCGGCGAGACCAGCGCAAGCACAGCATCCCTTTCCACTAAGGCTACACAGTCCCCCTGCCAACCACTGACTGTCACAGCAGCACAGGTGAGGAGAGAGCTGAAGAGGATTAAAGTGAGGAAGGCAGCGGGACCTGACGGCATCAACCCAAGGCTCCTTAAGTCCTGCACAGATGAACTGTGTGGAGTTATGGAGCATGTCTTCAGCATGAGCCTGAAGCTGAGGGTGGTACCACAGGTCTGGAAGACCTCCTGTCTGGTACCTGTGCCTAAGACACCGCGCCCCAAAGACCTCAACAGCTTCAGGCCGGTGGCTCTCACGTCCCACCTGATGAAGACACTGGAGCGGCTGGTCCTGGACCACCTCCGCTCCACCGTGAGCTCAGCCATGGACCCGCTGCAGTTTGCATATCGGCCTGGCATCGGAGTGGAGGACGCCGTCATCTCCCTGCTGCACCGCTCTCTCTCTCACCTGGAAAAGCCTGGCAGCTCTGTGAGGATCCTGTTCTTCGATCTTTCCAGCGCCTTCAACACCATCAGCTCCTGAGGGACAAGCTGGAGACGGCTGGTGTGGAGTATGACCTGCAGAGTGGATCCTGGACTACCTCACGGACCGACCCCAGTTTGTGAGAGCACGGAACTGTGTGTCTGACACTCGGACCTGCAGTGTGGGGGCGCCCCAGGGCACTGTCCTCGCGCCCTTTCTCTTCACCCTTTACACTGCAGACTTCAGACATGACACGGACAGCTGTGTCCTGCAGAAGTTCTCTGACGACTCTGCCATCATCGGACTCATCACGGACGACCATGACGAGGAGTACAGAGGACTGGCGCAGGACTTTGTGGACTGGTGTCAGCGGAACCACCTCCTCATCAACGCGGGGAAGACCAAGGAGATGGTGGTGGACTTCCGCAGACGCCACCCCACTGCCCCCTCACCAGTGAACATCCAGGGACGGGACATTGAGAGAGTGACTCATACAAGTACCTGGTGTTCATCTGAACCACAAACTGGACTGGACTCATAACACAGACGCACTGAACAGGAAGAGCCAGAGTCGGCTCTACCTCCTGAGGAGACTCAGGTCTTCAGGAGTGACCTTCTCTGACTCTGTGGTGGCATCAGCTCCTGTAGGTGTGGCCTGCTGGAGCAGCAGCATCACAGAGAGGGAGAGGAAGAGGCTGGACAAAGTCATCAAGAAGTCCAGCTCCGTCCTGGGCTGTCCTCTGGACTCGGTGCAGGAGGTGGGGGACAGAAGGGTCCTGGCTAGATTCACATCTATGCTGGACAATGATTGTCACCCCCTGTAGGACACTCTGTCCCCTGCAGGACACTCTGTCCCCTGCAGGACACTCTGTCCCCTGCAGGACACTCTGTCCACTCTGGAGAGCAGCTTCAGTGAGAGACTGATCCACCCTCGATGTGTGAAGGAAAGGTTCCGTAGGTCTTTCCTTCCTGCTGCTGTCAGACTTTATAACAAACACTGTTAGTCCTGAACACTCGCAATACTGACCTAACCTAATACTGATGTGCAATTCTGTCATATGTGCAATTGCTGTGAAATTCATGTGCAATCTATGTGCTGTCGTGACACATATTCATGTGCAATTACTGTCGTGATCACATGCAATGGTATTTATGTATTTAGTTATTTATTTGTCTATGGGAGTTTTTATTTATTTATAGGAGATCTTCTACTGAAAGTGTTTTTCAGACTTCCTATAAGTGATCTGTTCTTCTGGATCTACCTCTGGATCTACCTGCGTTGCACCAATGAAATTTCCCCATGTGGGACAATAAAGGAATATCTTATCTTATATACACCAGCCTGGTAGTGTTAGCAGCAGCAGTGTTAGCAGCAGCAGTGTTAGCAGCACTAGTGTTAGCAGCACTAGTGTTAGCAGCACTAGTGTTAGCAGCACTAGTGCAGTGTTAGCAGCACTAGTGTTAGCAGCAGCAGTGTTAGCAGCAGCAGCAGTGTTAGCAGCAGCAGTGTTAGCAGCAGCAGTGTTAGCAGCAGCAGTGTTAGCTAGCAGCAGTGTTTGTTAGCAGCACTAGTGTTAGCAGCAGCAGTGTTAGCAGCAGCACTAGTGTTAGCAGCACTAGTGTTAGCAGCACTAGTGTTAGCAGCACTAGTGTTAGCAGCAGCAGTGTTAGCAGCAGTAGTGTTAGCAGCACTAGTGTTAGCAGCACTAGTGTTAGCAGCACTAGTGTTAGCAGCAGTGTTAGCAGCAGCAGTGTTAGCAGCAGCAGTGTTAGCAGCAGCAGTGTTAGCAGCAGCAGTGTTAGCAGCAGCAGTGTTAGCAGCAGCAGTGTTAGCAGCAGCAGTGTTAGCAGCAGCAGTGTTAGCAGCACTGTATGCATGTTTAGTTTTTGTGTGTTATTATTATTAGGCCCGAGCCGAAGGACGAGAATCGTCCCGGTGAGGGACTTACTAGAATTGTATCCGGAGGCTGGAAAAACGCAAAAATCGAGTAGTAAACAAAAATGGATCTGCTCGTAAAAGGTATCGAAAATTAGAACTGCGTAAGTTCTAATTTTGAGTGAAAGTTCCGTAAAAAAAAAAAAAAGACTGCTCAGTAGCGCCATCTCAAAAATCGATTCACATGGGGCCAATGGGAGCCCGACGCCAAAAAAAGTGGCAGTAAAAATATGACGCTCACTCCAAAAATAGTTCATGTGAGGACATGTAAAAAAATAATATTATGACCCCACCCTAAATCATACAGGAAGTCGGCCATATTGGATTAAACACCGCACTGACAAAAGTCAAACCTCGTTGTACATTTGGCATCTTCTCCTAGAGTTTTCATTGAAAACACTTCAAATATGTCCACAAGACACAAAATCCATGAGCAATGAAATGTTATGAATTTGAAATTGATATGCTTTTGGGTGTGGTCATTATGAATTTCAAACAAAATCGCAATTTTTGGAAAATTTCTAAAAAATCTGTTTCTTAAACTTTTTTTTGGAAACATTTTGATGAAGCGTTTGTGAACATTTTCAAGCTGAACGCAATGATGAGCAAATGTAGTGGCTAGCTAATAAAACGGCTCTCTAGCGCCCTCTCAAAAAAATAAAAAAATTTCCGTTATTTTTATTTTTTTCTCCCACAAACCACCCCAAGTCTGACCCCCTGAACGTTTACGAAAACTCAATTTTCTTCGACATATAATTCAGGATCGGTGAAAAATGTAGGTTTTTCGTGCAAAATAACACGCTAGAGCCATCTACAATGATGGGTCTTTTTCGTCATACCTTGTCGAACCTTGGTACAAACATACCTCATGTCAAGACAAGTAAAACATTTTATTATGACCCTGCCCTAAACCCAATGGGGAGTCGGCCATTGTGGGCGGAACCCAAAATGTTCACATTTTAACACCTCATACTTTATTTTTTTCCCCACCTTGGATTTTCAGTCAAAATGCTTGAAAATGTGTCAAAATGAACTGAGCCCATGTGTGATTAGAGGTCATTCTTTACATTTTTGATACAATTCCAAATGTGGGCGTGGCAAGCTCGTTAACAAAAATTGCCAATTTTGTGATAAAACTTGCGTTTCTCTGGCATAAGATGTCCCATTTCCCGGCATTAATTTACATTTTGTGCAAAATGATGAGCTGAACGCAATGTGCTACATTTTACAAAGGCTCTACAGCGCCCCCTTGAACATTTAAATGAGGTAAAAAAATTTACTTAGACATAGCCAAATCAAATTTGGCACATATATTCTTCTTACCATTCAGATCAAAAAAGCAAGGGATGGCAAACCTCCATCTGCAAGCATGTTACCGTGGAAACCTGACAAAAATTGTCATTGATTTATATGTGTTTTGAACCGGCCTCCTGCTGGTGCCAGAGTCAGGACTAAACATGGACCGGCCTCCTGCTGGTGCCAGAGTCAGGACTAAACATGGAGCGGCCTCCTGCTGGTGCCAGAGTCAGGACTAAACATGGAGCGGCCTCCTGCTGGTGCCAGAGTCAGGACTAAACATGGACCGGCCTCCTGCTGGTGCCAGAGTCAGGACTAAACATGGACCGGCCTCCTGCTGGTGCCAGAGTCAGGACTAAACATGGACCGGCCTCCTGCTGGTGCCAGAGTCAGGACTAAACATGGACCGGCCTCCTGCTGGTGCCAGAGTCAGGACTAAACATGGAGCGGCCTCCTGCTGGTGCCAGAGTCAGGACTAAACATGGAGCGGCCTCCTGCTGGTGCCAGAGTCAGGACTAAACATGGACCGGCCTCCTGCTGGTGCCAGAGTCAGGACTAAACATGGAGCGGCCTCCTGCTGGTGCCAGAGTCAGGACTGCTCTGACAATCTCTTTTAGGTCTTAAACTGTTTCTGTCGTGTCTTTGTGATTTGAATGCATCTTTCCTGTTGTATGAAGCACTTTGAATTGCCATGAGAATGAATTGTTGTTATTAAAATAAAATAGTATATCATATATATTTAGTATGTTTTAAACTTAAGATGATGGATTTGTATTGATTTTGTATAAACTTTTTTATCTTCCTAAATGATCATGTGCATTATGGGTAAAACACAACAAACTGGGCATGCCTCTAGAAGACATGAACAGTGGAACACGACTTGGATGACATGGGGTCCTAACCAAGGCCCTGGGCTTTGGGAAACGCCTGTAAAATGGCAGGTGTTGAGTCGAGCCGGCGGAAAGGAGACAAAAAGTACCTCATTGAAAAGTAGCTCTCTCCTCTGTTGTTTCCTCAGGTCCATCTTTTTAACTGCAACAAGTTTCCCAGTGGTTTTAACTGTGGCAATGCAAACGATGCCCGTGGAGCCCTCGCCAATTTTGATGTAGTGGTCCAGGTAGGTGCGTGGGTCACCAGGGTCCACCACCATCTGCAGAGCAGCTCTGAACTGCTCGTGGGACACTCTCTGTGGCTCTCGCTGTGGCTCTCTCTGTGGGGAGCGGGCCTGGGGAGGAACCCCAGAGGCCCCAGACTGTACTCGAGGCCGCGGGGCTGGAATATTGGGATGAGGGGAGTGTTGGTGCTGCTGTGGGTGCTGCTGTGGGTGCTGCTGTGGGTGCTGCTGGGACACCTCTGGAGTCAGGGTGGGATGGGAGGTGTGATGAGGGTGGTTTAAAGAGGGCTTAGCTAACACGTCACTGTTGTGTGGAGAACCGTCGTGCTTCCGAACAGGCTGTGAAAACGACAAAGACATGTTTATGACAGGGTTTTAATGCTCACATAGAATGGACAGTGGCGGTGTGCAGGGTCTCACCTGTCCTGTAGGGCTGCGGCTGCCCTCACTGTCAGCACGTGGGTAAGTATTAAAGGGCCTTGCGTTCTGCTGTGCAGTCTTCAACACGCCCTCAGTGACAGGCAGGTTTGGGGTGCGGATGTTTGGGCCGGACAGGGGCCGTTTGTCTCTGGGAGACTGAGGGCTGCTTTCAGGGGCCGTATAGCTGGACTTGGGCCTGTGTTCACTGGGCTGATTCTTCCGCTGCATCTGCTCCTGGAGAAAACGGACAGTCAGTTATAGAACTTAAAAACAGTGTAAATAAAATAATAATTAATAAAAAGTCCTTCAGCCAGAACCTGGTTTTGTTCCCGCTGTTCTCGATCTCTGTGAGGGGGAGGGGGGAGCCCCGAACCTGACTGGTCTCTTTGGCCCCTGTTGGGCTCCTGGCCCCTGGGTTGCTGTTGAGGACGTCCATGGACTTTTTCATCTTTGTGAAGTTGGGTTGTATGTTCTGGTTTGGCTCTTGGTCCTTCTCTGTGAAGAAACAAATATGGTGCAGTCACAAGTGTGGTACCTGTCTTCTGAGTGGGAGTGGTACCCGTCTTCTGAGTGGGAGTGGTACCCGTCTTCTGAGTGGGAGTGGTACCCGTCTTCTGAGTGGGAGTGGTACCCGTCTTCTGAGTGGGAGTGGTACCCGTCTCCTGAGTGGGAGTGGTACCTGTCTCCTGAGTGGGAGTGGTACCCGTCTCCTGAGTGGGAGTGGTACCCGTCTTCTGAGTGGGAGTGGTACCTGTCTCCTGAGTGGGAGTGGTACCCGTCTCCTGAGTGGGAGTGGGAGTGGTACCCGTCTTCTGGGTGGGAGTGGTACCTTTCTCCCGAGAGGGAGTGGGTGGGAGTGGTACCTGTCTCCTGAGTGGGAGTGGGTGGGAGTGGTACCTGTCTCCTGAGTGGGAGTGGGTGGGAGTGGTACCTGTCTCCTGAGTGGGAGTGGTACCCGTCTCTCGAGAGGGAGTGGGTGGGAATGGTACCCGTCTCCTGAGTGGGAGTGGGTGGGAGTGGTACCTGTCTCCTGAGTGGGAGTGGTACCTGTCTCCTGAGTGGGAGTGGTACCTGTCTCCTGAGTGGGAGTGGTACCTGTCTCCTGAGTGGGAGTGGGAGTGGCAGGGAGTGGTACCTGTCTCCTGAGTGGGTGGGAGTGGTACCTGTCTCCTGAGTGGGTGGGAGTGGTACCTGTCTCCTGAGTTGGAGTGGTAGGGAGTGGTACCTGTCTCCTGAGTGGGTGGGAGTGGTACATGTCTCCTGAGTGGGAGTGGTTGGGAGTGGTACCTGTCTCCTGAGTGGGAGTGGGTGGGAGTGGTACCTGTCTCCTGAGTGGGAGTGGGTGGGAGTGGTACCTGTCTCCTGAGTGGGTGTAGTGTCTGTGCAGGTGCTGTCCATTCTCCTGAGGTCCGGGGGTAAAGTCTCGGCGTGGCTGGATGGGTGGACTTCCTCGTCTCAAAGAGTTGGAGCGTGTTACGGACATGTTGTCAAACTCGTCCAATAGCCATGTGAGAGAGCCATCCACCCCCAGCTTACTGCCTCGTACAATGGTCTACAGGTGAAACAAGAACACGCCCACATAACCATTAGGGATGTCACAGGTGAAACAAGAACACGCCCACATCACCATTAGGGATGTCACAGGTGAAACAAGAACACGCCCACATAACCATTAGGGATGTCACAGGTGAAACAAGAACACGCCCACATCACCATTAGGGATGTCACAGGTGAAACAAGAACACGCCCACATCACCATTAGAGATGTCACAGGTGAAACAAGAACACGCCCACATCACCATTAGGGATGTCACAGGTGAAACAAGAACACGCCCACATCACCATTAGAGATGTCACAGGTGAAACAAGAACACGCCCACATCACCATTAGGGATGTCACAGGTGAAACAAGAACACGCCCACATCACCATTAGGGATGTCACAGGTGAAACAAGAACACGCCCACATCACCATTAGGGATGTCACAGGTGAAACAAGAACACGCCCACATCACCATTAGGGATGTCACAGGTGAAACAAGAACACGCCCACATCACCATTAGGGATGTCACAGGTGTCACAGGTGACAATAACCTACCGTTTCCATAAATCAATCTCAATAATATAAAAAATGAATCCTGACATCCCTAATCACGATTGGATCTGATCACAATTAAAAAGCTCAAGCTGATGTGTGAAATATACATCCATCCTAATGTTTTATTATACATTTTTCACATAAAATTTGCAGAGCCACATGCGGAGCAATGGTAATATCGTTACTTTGTTTAAATGGAAAATCATATTTCATGTCGGGGCTAGTTTGTGGCGTGTCCCTTTATATTATGAGCACATTGTCTTTTTGTGACACGGAATTCTACTGTAAACCTTTTGTTTGTGATTGGGCTTCATGTCATTTCTGAAAACCTATATTCTCATTTATTGTGTGCGTTCAGGTTAAGTTTTGACATTGTCTGGACCCTGGTTCCAAAGCCTTTTTGTTACGGGAAGGGTTACAAATCAAGCACTGAAATAGGTGAATAGTTTAACCCCTGTAATAATAAAGGCCGTGGCCGGAGAGCCGCGGCGCGGTCAAATTGCCGCGCAGTTTCAGGGACCGCGGCATTTCCCTTATAGCCCGTTATAGCCTCATGGCTAACCCTCACCCTAACCCTCACCCTAACCTTTACCTTAACCCTAACCTTTACCTTAACCCTAACCTTAACCCTAACCTTCACCCTAACCCTCACCCTAACCCTAACCCTCACCCTAACCCTCACCCTAACCTTTACCTTAACCTTTACCTTCACCCTAAGCTTCACCCTAACCTTAACCCTAACCTTAACCCTAACCTTAACCTTAACCCTAAGCTTAACCCTAACCTTAACCCTAACCTTAACCCTAACCTTAACCCTAACCTTAACCCTAACCCTAACCTTAACCTTAACCTTAACCTTAACCCTAACCCTAACCCTAACCTTAACCCTAACCTTAACCTTAACCTTAACCCTAACCTTAACCTTAACCTTAACCCTAACCTTAACCCTAACCTTAACCCTAACCTTAACCCTAACCTTAACCTTAACCCTAACCTTAACCCTAACCTTAACCCGGCGCGGTCTAAAACGGCGCTAAAACGCGGTCAAATAGCGGCGCAGTTCCAGGAGCCGCGATGCGCGGCCGGCACCAAAATAACATGGCAGTTTCTGACACTCCCATAATAATAATACAGTACATAGTCCAGCCCAAGTCTTGAACGTGTAACAATCCATACTTAACACATACTTTACGAATTTCAACATGACAAAGGTTTCCAAAGCAGATAAAAAAATTCCAAAAATGCTTATTATAGAAAAGCTGAGCATACTTTCCGTGGCTCCACCGTCGTGATGACTGTTGCATCGATGAAGGGTTTGGGCCGCTTGGCTGTGTCTTCGATAAGCGACTGCCATTGGCGCGGCAGCCCCACAAACTTCTGCTCCTGCTCATCAAAGTCTGTGTGCACACGGTGCTCGAAGTTGGACGGAGCAGATATATCAATTCGGGTCTTCTTCTTCTTTGAAAACATGACTGCATTTGAGGACAGCCCAGCATCCGATCTGCAAGGATGAAAAACACAATGGCCATAGGGCCGGTCACCGCAGGTACTGGACAGTTCAGTAATGCAAAGTAAGCATAATGGCCTCACTGGCCACCAAATACGCCTTTGGCACACGTGGTTTGTATCAGTGGTGTTTGGTCAGGGCAATTGAGGCAAGCAGCGATTGACCAATAAAATCTAAAATTACCGTGAGTCATAACTTTATTTAAATTGTTCTAAAATATCCAAATAAGCTCATTTTGCCTTCACTTCTGCTGCTGAAGCTCGGCTGAAGCCACGTGTCTTTTAGTGACCTCTACAGGCTGCTGGGCAGTACTGATACTACTGTTCCCACAGAGTGGACAGCAGCTTCTTTTAGAGGTCTGCACATGTGCTCTGAGGACAACACAGCCTCAAACCCATGGATCTATGCTCACACCACGCTGAATAAACCTGAGTGGGACTCTTTGCCGTTTGCTGGTTTTGACCTAACTGCACATGTGCGAGGAGAAGCCAAGCAATAACAGCACCAAGTTTCAAAAACATCATTTAGTGCAGGGGTGGGCAAACTACGGCCCGCGGGCCACATCCGGCCCGCCGGGCCTTTCATTCCGGCCCGCCAAGCTTGTCAAGTAATATTTAAATTATTTAATTAAATGTATTTTTTTTTCCTTTTTTGCCCTCAGGCATCTGTCTGCACTTGTATCCTTAATACATATGACGTGAAATGAATTAAATAATATATTTAATAGCTTATATTTGACAGAAAAGTGATATTTTATTTGATATTTAATTTTTTGGATTTTTTTTCTTCTTCATACCAATGATCGCGGGCCGGCCCTCATGTGCAATACTGACATAATCATGTGCAATACTGACATAATCATGTGCAATACTGACATAATCATGTGCAATACTGACATACTCATACGCAATAATGTCATATCTTATCTTATCTTATATTCATTTGCATATAAGAGTGTTTACTTTTGCCACTATTCTTATTATTATTTTTTTCTTTTGTTATCTTGTTTTCCTCTCTATTCCTTATTAAGAATATGAGAGGTTTTGTCTTTAAGAGTTTTGTTTATAAGACTTTTTCTATTAAGGGTGTTTTTTAAAGTTTTCTATAAGTTATCTGTTCTTTTCTTCAGTATCTACTTGTGTTGCAACACCGAAATGTCCCCATTGTGTGGACAAATAAAGGCTTATCTTATCTTAACCTTTTCATCTGTTTCATATTTCTGTAGATCTTGTGTTTATAGGAGGTGTTCAGCCAAAGACCAAACATTTTTATAACGTTCAGAAATTTAACAGAAGCAAAACCAATAGAATCAACCCACCGGCATCGGAAATGTTTACATTGAAATGTCAGATTGCAAACCACTCAGAGAACCCTAATCTGTGGCGGCGATTGCCTGACCCGCCAGCCCCGCCCACATTCTGTTCCAATGCGTAAGGGTCTGGAACCCGAGTCAGAGCCAATGAAGTCGTCATCCATTTACCGACCAATCCCAGGCCCAGGTTTTAACGCGTCACACTGAGATACGGAAGTAGCTCTTCACCCCCGTTCAAAACATTCAAGATGGCGGACCCGGCTCGTGACCCGGCTCGTGGCCCGCTCGTGAGCTCGTGGCCCGGCTCGTGAGCTCGTGACCCGGCTCGTGAGCTCGTGGCCCGGCTCGTGGTCCGGCTCGTGGTCCGGCTCGTGGCCCGGCTCGTGGCCCGGCTCGTGGCCCGGCTCGTGAGCTCGTGACCCGGCTCGTGGCCCGGCTCGTGAGCTCGTGGCCCGGCTCGTGGCCCGGCTCGTGGCCCGGCTCGTGGCCCGGCTCGTGGCCCGGCTCGTGGCCCGGCTCGTGGCCCAGCTCGTGAGCCCGTGGCCCGGCTCGTGGCTCGGCTCGTACTTGCCGTGATGAACGTGCATTAGATGCGGTTATCCGAAGGGCGTCATCGCGATTCAGGAGACATTTTCTGCGTTCAGGACGGATAACGCGGAACACGCCTTGTTGACATGGGAAATATCCGGTTAAGCGTGTCATGTATTTGCATCACTTCCTGGTTTATGTGATTGGTTCTGTCTCTGCTCTAAACTCCGCCCTCTAAACGCAGCGGTCGAGCCCCAGAACCTCACACAGTTTTGATAAGTAGTTTGCCAAAAAGTGTTGGAACGGCTGGTCAGGCAAACATTATACTGGACATTCAGACTTCGTTTGAAAGTAAATACATTTTGACACTTTGCAAATAAATGGGATGCTTTCTGTGGGTTTTGTGTGCCATGATTTTCTCTTCTTTTTTATTATTATTTGTGGGATGTCGACATATTTGGATTGATGCCTCTCTCTCTGGTCTTATGTTTTATGTCACCGTTTGTTTAATGTGTTCATAAATCTTAAAAAGAAAACAAATGTAATATTAAAAAAGAAAATCTATGATAAATATTTACCAAAGGGACTCTCTCATATGGGCTTTAAGGAAGAAGAAGAAGAAGAACAACAACAAGAACAAGAACAACAACACAACAACAGCAACAGGCACATCTGGAGGAAAATGACAATAATGAACCCGCTTCCTTTGGGACGTTTTGAGAGGAAAATTATAGCCATTGTTTTGGTAAAAAAGAAACAAAGGGAGAAAAGGCTAAATGATCTTAAAGAAAAACGACTTGAATCCAAGTTCAAATGAATTTAAAAAGGAGAAATTAATGATCTGACCTCACAAGAATTTGTATTTTAAATGCTCTTTACCAACAAAAGTATGACAAGAGTGGATTTTTAGAATAACTTTATT